>NC_092729.1:80079369-80241869 GCF_047496885.1 Scyliorhinus torazame | reverse complement strand
GAGCCTGTTACACAGGAACAGGAGGTCAGTCAGCCCACTGCTCGAGCCTATTACTCACGAACAGGAGGAGCTCAATTCAGCCCCCTGCTCGAGCCTGTTACACAGGAACAGGAGGAGGTCCATTCAGCCCCCTGCTCGAGCCTGTTACACATGAACAGGAGGAGGCCCATTCAGCCCCCTGCTCGAGCCTGTTACACAGGAACAGGAGGAGGTCCATTCAGCCCCTCGAGCCTGTGACACAGGGAACAGGAGGAGGCCCATTCAGCCCCCTGCTCGAGCCTGTTACACAGGAACAGGAGGAGGCCCATTCAGCCCCTCGAGCCTGTTACACAGGAACAGGAGGAGGTCCATTCAGCCCCCTCCTCGAGCCTGTTACACAGGAACAGGAGGAGGCCCATTCAGCCCCTCGAGCCTGTTACACAGGAACAGGAGGAGGCCCATTCAGCCCCCTGCTCGAGCCTGTTACACATGAACAGGAGGAGGCCCATTCAGCCCCCTGCTCGAGCCTGTTATACAAGAAAAGGAGGAGGCCCATTCAGCCCCCGTGCTCGAGCCTGTTACACAGGAACAGGAGGAGGCCCATTCAGCCCCCTCCTCGTAGCCTGTTACACAAGGAACAGGAGGAGGCCCATTCAGCCCCCTGCTCGAGCCTGTTACACAGGAACAGGAGGAGGCCCATTCAGCCCCCTCCTCGAGCCTTGTTACACAGGAACAGGAGGAGGCCCATTCAGCCCCCTGCTCGAGCCTGTTACACAGGAACAGGAGGACGCCCATTCAGCCCCCTGCTCGAGCCTGTTACACAGGAACAGGAGGAGGCCCATTCAGGCCCCTCGAGCCTGTTGCACAGGAACAGGAGGAGGCCCATTCAGCCCCCTCCTCGAGCCTGTTACACAGGAACAGGAGGAGGCCCATTCAGGCCCCTCCTCGAGCCTGTTACACAGGAACAGGAGGGAGGCCCATTCAGGCACCTGCTCGAGCCTGTTACACAGGAACAGGAGGAGGCCCATTCAGCCCCTGCTCGAGCCTGTTACACAGGAACAGGAGGAGGCCCATTCAGCCCCCTCAAGCCTGGGACACAGGAACAGGAGGAGGTCCATTCAGCCCCTCGAGCCTGTGACACAGGAACAGGAGGAGGCCCATTCAGCCTCTTCGAGCCTGTTACACAGGAACAGGAGGAGGCCCATTCAGCCCCCTGCTCGAGCCTGTGACACTGGAACAGGAGGGGGCCCATTCAGCCCCTCGAGCCTGTTACACAGGAACAGGGAGGAGGTCCATTCAGCCCCTCTGCTTGAACCTGTTACACAGGAACAGGAGGAGGTCCATTCATCCCCTCGAACCTGTGGACACAGGAACAGGAGGAGGCCCATTCAGCCCCTCGAGCCTGTGACACAGGAACAGGCAGGAGGCCCATTCAGCCCCTCGAGCCTGTGACACAGGAACAGGAGGAGGCACATTCAGCCCCTCGAGCCTGGTACACAGGAACAGGAGGAGGTCCATTCAGCCCCCTGCTCGAGCCTGTGACACAGGAACAGGAGGAGGCCCATTCAGCCCCCTGCTCGAGCCTGTTAACACAGGAACAGGAAGAGGCCCATTTCAGCCCCTCGAGCCTGTTACACAGGAACAGGAGGACGCCCATTCAGCCCCTGCTCGAGCCTGTTACACTGGAACAGGAGGAGGCCCATTCAGCCCCTCGAGCCTGTTACACAGGAACAGGAGGAGGCCCATTCAGCCCCTCAAGCCTGGGACACAGGAACAGGAGGAGGTCCATTCAGCCCCTCGAGCCTGTGACACAGGAACAGGAGGAGGCCCATTCAGCCCCCTGCTCGAGCCTGTGACACTGGAACAGGAGGGGGCCCATTCAGCCCCTCGAGCCTGTTACACAGGAACAGGAGGAGGTCCATTCAGCCCCTCTGCTTGAACCTGTTACACAGGAACAGGAGGAGGTCCATTCATCCCCTCGAACCTGTGACACAGGAACAGGAGGAGGCCCATTCAGACCCTCGAGCCTGTGACACAGGAACAGCAGGAGGCCCATTCAGCCCTCGAGCCTGTGACACAGGAACAGGAGGAGCACATTCAGCCCCTCGAGCCTGTTACACAGGAACAGGAGGAGGTCCATTCAGCCCCCTGCTCGAGCCTGTGACACAGGAACAGGAGGAGGCCCATTCAGCCCCCTGCTCGAGCCTGTTACACAGGAACAGGAAGAGGCCCAATCAGGCCCTCGAGCCTGTTACACAGGAACAGGAGGAGGCCCATTCAGCCCCCTGCTCGAGCCTGTGACAGAGGAACAGGAGGAGGCCCATTCTGCCCCTCGAGCCTGTGACACAGGAACAGGAGGAGGCCCATTCAGCCCCTCGAGCCTGTGACACAGGAACAGGAGGAGGCACATTCAGCCCCTCGAGCCTGTCACACAGGAACAGGAGGAGGTCCATTCAGCCCCCTGCTCGAGCCTGTGACACAGGAACAGGAGGAGGCCCATTCAGCCCCCCTGCTCGAGCCTGTTGCACAGGAACAGGAGGGGGCCCATTCAGCCCCCTCCTCGAGCCAGTTACACAGGAACAGAAGGAGGCCCATTCAGCCCCCATCTTGAGACAGTTACAGAAGAACAGGAGGATGTGCATTCAGCCCCTCGAGCCTGTGACACAGGAACAGGAGGAGGCCCATTCAGCCCCTCGAGCCTGTTACACAGGAACAGGAGGAGGTCCATTCAGCCCCCTGCTCGAGCCTGTTACACAGGAGGAGGCCCATTCAGCCCCTCGAGCCTGTTACACAGGAACAGGAGGAGGCCCATTCAGCCCCCTGCTCGAGCCAGTTACACAGGAACAGGAGGAGGCCCATTCAGCCCTCTCCTCGAGCCTGTTACACAAGAACAGGAGGAGGCCCATTCAGCTACCTCCTTGAGCTGTTACACAGGAACAGGAGGAGGCCCATTCAGTCCCCTCCTCGATCCTGTTACACAGGAACAGGAGGAGGCCCATTCAGCCCCCTGCTCGAGCCTGTGACACAGGAACAGGAGGAGGCCCATTCAGCCCCCTCCTCGAGCCTGTTACACAGGAACAGGAGGAGGCCCATTCAGCCCCCTGCTCGAGCCTGTGACACAGGAACAGGAGGAGGCCCATTCAGCCCCCTTCTCGAGCCTGTTACACAGGAACAGGAGGAGGCCCATTCAGCCCCCCTTGCTCGTGCCTGTTACACAGGACAGGAGGAGGCCCATTCCGCCCCCTGCTCGAGCCTGTTACACAGGAACAGGAGGAGGTCCATTCAGCCCCCTGCTCGAGCCTGTTACACAGGAACAGGAGGAGGCCCATTCAGCCCCCTGCTCGAGCCTGTTACACAGAAACAGGAGGAGGCCCATTCAGCGCCCTCCTCGAGCCTGTTACACAGGAACAGGAGGAGGTCCATTCAGCCCCCTCCTCGAGCCTGTTACACAGGAACAGGAGGAGGCCCATTCAGCCCCCTCCTCGAGCCTGTTACACAGGAACAGGAGGAGGCCCATTCAGCCCCCTGCTCGAGCCTGTTACACAGGAACAGGAGGAGGCCCATTCAGCCCCGTGCTCGAGCCTGTTACACAGGAACAGGAGGAGGCCCATTCAGCCCACTCCACGAGCCTGTTATACAAGAAAAGGAGGAGGCCCATTCAGCCCCGTGCTCGAGCCTGTTACACAGGAACAGGAGGAGGCCCATTCAGCCCCACTCCTCGAGCCTGTTACACAGGAACAGGAGGAGGCCCATTCAGCCCCCTCCTCGAGCCTGTTACACAGGAACAGGAGGAGGCCCATTCAGCCCCCTGCTCGAGCCTGTTACACAGGAACAGGAGGAGGCCCATTCAGCCCCCTGCTCGAGCCTGTTACACAGGAACAGGAGGAGGCCCATTCAGCCCCCTGCTCGAGCCTGTTACACAGGAACAGGAGGAGGCCCATTCAGCCCCTCGAGCCTGTTACACAGGAACAGGAGGAGGCCCATTCAGCCCCCCTCCTCAAGCCTGTTACACAGGAACAGGAGGAGGCCCATTCAGGCCCCCTCCTCGAGCCTGTTACACAGGAACAGGAGGAGGCCCATTCAGCCCCCTGCTCGAGCCTGTTACGCAGGAACAGGAGGAGGCCCATTCAGCCCCTCAAGCCTGGGACACAGGAACAGGAGGAGGTCCATTCAGCCCCTCGAGCCTGTTACACAGGAACAGGAGGAGGCCCATTCAGCCCCCTGCTCGAGCCTGTGACACTGGAACAGGAGGGGGCCCATTCAGCCCCTCGAGCCTGTTACACAGGAACAGGAGGAGGTCCATTCAGCCCCTCTGCTTGAACCTGTTACACAGGAACAGGAGGAGGTCCATTCAGCCCCTCGAACCTGTGACACAGGAACAGAAGGAGGCCCATTCAGCCCCTCGAGCCTGTGACACAGGAACAGGAGGAGGCACATTCAGCCCCTCGAGCCTGTTACACAGGAACAGGAGGAGGTCCATTCAGCCCCCTGCTCGAGCCTGTGACACAGGAACAGGAGGAGGCCCATTCAGCCCCCCTGCTCGAGCCTGTTACACAGGAACAGGAAGAGGCCCATTCAGCCCCTCGAGCCTGTTACACAGGAACAGGAGGAGGCCCATTCAGCCCCCTGCTCGAGCCTGTGACACAGGAACAGGAAGAGGCCCATTCAGCCCCCTGCTCGAGCCTGTTACATAGGAACAGGAGGAGGCCCATTCTGCCCCTTTATTTGTGGAGGGTGGAGCTGTTGGTGGAGGGGTTTGCTGTTTGTCCGGGAGGGTGTCGAGCTTCTCGAGTCTCGTCGGGAGCCGGGCTCACCCAGGCGAGCGGGGGGTGGTCCCGTCACGCTCCTGACTTGTGTCCGTGTGGGTGTCGGACAGGCTTTGCGGGGGGGGGGGGGTCAGGAGGTGAGTTGCTCTCCGCAGGATTCCCAGACTCTGACCTGCTCTGGTAGCCGCAGTATTGATACGGCCGGGTCCAGTTCATTTTCTGATCAATGGTAACCCCCGGGGATGTGGGGGATTCGTGGGGGATTGATGGTGATGCCATTATATGGTTCGATCCACTCTTGTAGGAGATGGGCATGGCCTGGCACTTGTGTGGCGCGAATGTGACTGTCCCCGATGTGTCTCAGCCGCGTTCAGGAGGATCCCGTCACGCGGTGAGCATTCTCCCATCTAACCAATCGCCCGTCCCCTCTCTTACAGTCGGTGAAGCGCCTGGTGGAGGCCTCGAGGGAGGACCTTTCTCTCTGCCCTGGTCTGGGACCCCAGAAGGTGAGTCAAGGCCCACCTGACGCCCCCCCCCCCCGCCCCCCGAGAGGCAGCAATTGGGGGCGGGGGCTCGCCTGCGATTGGGGTGGTGATGAAGGCAGCGAACCGGGGAGGGAGGGGAGGAGGGCGGGGGGGGGGAGCCTCGGAAGAAGGTGGAGAGGGGAGGGGGCAATCCCGGCCGAAACTGGCGGCAGGTGACGGCGTGTGCAACAGGGAGGGAGTGAGGGTGGGGGAAGGGGGAGATTGACGGGTCCCAGAGGTGCAGGGGGAGTCAGGCAGGAGAGCTGGAAAGGGGGACGGACAGAGAGGGAGGGGGCAATTGGGCAGAGTTGGCGGGAACAGACTGATGGAAATGCATTTAGGAAGGTCTAATGCAGGTAGGGAATATACAGTGAATGGTAGAACCCTCAAGAGTATTGAAAGTCAAAGAGATCTAGGAGTACAGGTCCACAGGTCATTGAAAGGGGCGACACAGGTGGAGAAGGTAGTCAAGAAGGCATACGGCATGCTTGCCTTCATTGGCCGGGGCATTGAGTATAAGAATTGGCAAGTCATGTTGCAGCTTTATAGAACCTTAGTTAGGCCACACTTGGAGTATAGTGTTCAATTCTGGTCGCCACACTACCAGAAGGATGTGGAGGCTTTAGAGAGGGTGCAGAAGAGATTTACCAGAATGTTGCCTGGTATGGAGGGCATTAGCTATGAGGAGCGGTTGAATAAACTCGGTTTGTTCTCACTGGAACGAAGGAGGTTGAGGGGAGACCTGATAGAGGTCTACAAAATTATGAGGGGCATAGACAGAGTGGATAGTCAGAGGCTTTTCCCCAGGGTAGAGGGGTCAATTACTAGGGGGCATAGGTTTAAGGTGAGAGGGGCAAGGTTTAGAGTAGATGTACGAGGCAAGTTTTTTACGCAGAGGGTAGTGGGTGCCTGGAACTCGCTACCGGAGGAGGTGGTGGAAGCAGGGACGATAGTGACATTTAAGGGGCATCTTGACAAATACATGAATAGGATGGGAATAGAGGGATACGGACCTCGGAAGTGTAGAAGATTGTAGTTTAGTCGGGCAGCATGGTCGGCACGGGCTTGGAGGGCCGAAGGGCCTGTTCCTGTGCTATACATTTCTTTGTTCTTTGTCCTTTGTTCTTTGAGGCTATGACAGGTGAGGACCTTGAGAGGATTGTTATCACCAAGGAGGTAGTGATGGGCAAACTAATGGGGCTAAAGGTAGACAAGTCTCCTGGCCCTGATGGAATGCATCGCAGAGTGCTAAAAGCGATGGCGAGGGAAATTGCAAATGCACTAGTGATAATTTACCAAAATTCACTAGACTCTGGGGTGGTCCCGGCGGATTGGAAATTAGCAAACGTGACACCACTGTTTAAAAAAGGAGGTAGGCAGAAAACGGGTAATTATAGGCCAGTGAGCTTAACTTCGGTAGTAGGGAAGATGCTGGAATCTATCATCAAGGAAGAAATAGCGAGGCATCTGGATGGAAATTGTCCCATTGGGCAGACGCAGCATGGGTTCATAAAGGGCAGGTCGTGCCTAACTAATTTAGTGGAATTTTTTGAGGACATTACCAGTGCGGTAGATAACGGAGAGCCAATGGATGTGGTATATCTGGATTTCCAGAAAGCCTTTGACAAGGTGCCACACAAAAGGTTGTTGCATAAGATAAAGATGCATGGCATTAAGGGGAAAGTAGGAGCATGGATAGAGGATTGGTTAATTAATAGAAAGCAAAGAGTGGGGATTAATGGGTGTTTCTCTGGTTGGCAATCAGTAGCTAGTGGTGTCCCTCAGGGATCAGTGTTGGGCCCACAACTGTTCACAATTTACATAGATGATTTGGAGTTGGGGACCAAGGGCAATGTGTCCAAGTTTGCAGACGACACTAAGATATGTGGTAAAGCAAAAAGTGCAGAGGATACTGGAAGTCTGCAGAGGGATTTGGATAGGTTAAATGAATGGGCTAGGGTCTGGCAGATGGAATACAATGTTGACAAATGTGAGGTTATCCATTTTGGTAGGAATAACAGCAAAATGGATTATTATTTAAATTATAAAATATTAAAACATTGTTCTGGGCGAGGTATTTTCAGAACCCCAAAATGTATCATGGAGTTCAACCAACCTCCCCTTTAATGGATTTGTTGCTTTTCCGAGCACACGGCTTGTTCTCTAGGTGTGGGATTACAATTATGGACACGTGGGTTTTTAAACACAAAACAATGTTTATTCCATGAACTCAACTTAACATCTTAAATAAACATGGGATCTCTTAACACCCCTTACTTCAAAGATAACTCAGAAAATATTGCAACAGTAAATACTTCCTTAAAATGTTCCTTCAAACTTCCAAGAGACTTAACACCTTCAAACAGAATCACATCAGGTTAAAGGCTTTACTATTATGAGGTTAAATCACCCAAATGATCCAGAGATAGTCTTTCATGGCAGAGATCCAGCTCACTGCAAAACACAGACACTCCCGAGCTCTTTTCAAACTGCAAAACTAAACTGCAGCTCTCTGGAAACACACACAAGCTGCTTTTTCAAACTGAAACTTCCAAAATGGCTGATCTAAAGCCCAGCTCCACCCACTCTCTGACATCACTGTTTTCTTAAAGGTACATTGCTTAAACACCCATGTCTCAAAGGTACTCTCGCATGACACCTCCCCCCAAGAAAAAATAATTAAACCATCAACTTCAAGATGGTTTCCTTTTTCACTTTTGCACCATCCACTAAGAAATGTACACATTAAATATACCTTTTCGTTTAAAAAAAAAACCAACACATGCAAACAGGTATAATAATATAGTCCATTTTTCTTTGTTCTTCTTCCTCCAACCGAAATCCTTCTCGATTGACAGTCTCTTTGAACAAAGTCTCTGCACGATCCATCCATTTCTCTACTCCTCGGCATTTCTCTTTAGAAACAGATACTTTAGTTCAATCTGACCACAGAGTCCCTTGCAATTCTCCAATACAGGAGCATTGGTGATCACAGCTTTCAGGCAGTCAAATGCCTGTTGAAAGTCCGCCACAAAACTTTTGCACAAACGTTCGATCAAATTCATTCATGCTAAGAAATCGCATTATTTCCCTTCATCTTGAGGGTATCGGAAACTCCGCAAGGAAAGTGATTCGGGCTTCTCCAAATTCACTTTCGGCTAGGTTCATCACCAACCCGCCTCCTGAAGTCGATCGACGAACTCTATACGATGTTTTAAATGTTCTTTCCATGTCTGGAAGGTAAAAATAAAGGCAGATTGTCCCAATTTCTCAATGCAATCCCTCTTAAGTGGGACAGGCTAAGAGTCCGTTCTTGTAACTGCATTCACCTTTCTATAGTCCACACACAACCGTTGGGTACCGTCTGGTTTAGGTACCATCGCTATGGGTGAGCTCCATTGGCTGCAACCCACTTCAATTATGCCATTCTTCAGCATACTCTGAATCTATCTGTGAACCTGTGCCAATTTTAAAGGGTTAAGTCTATATGGATGTTGTTTGATAAGAACAGCATTTCCCACATCTACATCATGTATAGCCATATTAGTACTTCCCAATTTATCTCCACAAACTTGCCCAGGTGATATCAATAACTCTATCAGGTCAGTTAGAACATAGAACATAGAACGATACAGCGCAGTACAGGCCCTTCGGCCCACGATGTTGCACCGAAACAAAAGCCATCTAACCTACACTATGCCATTATCATCCATATGTTTATCCAATAAACTTTTAAATGCCCTCAGTTGGCGAGTTCACTACTGTAGCAGGTAGGGCATTCCACGGCCTCACTACTCTTTGCGTAAAGAACCTACCTCTGACCTCTGTCCTATATCTATTACCCCTCAGTTTAAAGCTATGTCCCCTCGTGCCAGCCATTTCCATCCGCGGGAGAAGGCTCTCACTGTCCACCCTATCCAACCCCCTGATCATTTTGTATGCCTCTATTAAGTCTCCTCTTAACCTTCTTCTCTCCAACGAAAACAACCTCAAGTCCATCAGCCTTTCCTCATAAGATTTTCCCTCCATACCAGGCAACATCCTGGTAAATCTCCTCTGCACCCGCTCCAAAGCCTCCACGTCCTTCCTATAATGCGGTGACCAGAACTGTACGCAATACTCCAAATGCGGCCGTACCAGAGTTTTGTACAGCTGCAACATGACCTCCTGACTCCGGAACTCAATCCCTCTACCAATAAAGGCCAACACTCCATAGGCCTTCTTCACAACCCTATCAACCTGGGTGGCAACTTTCAGGGATCTATGTACATGGACACCTAGATCCCTCTGCTCATCCACACTTCCAAGAACTTTACCATTAGCCAAATATTCCGCATTCCTGTTATTCCTTCCAAAGTGAATCACCTCACACTTCTCTACATTAAACTCCATTTGCCACCTCTCAGCCCAGCTCTGCAGCTTATCTATGTCCCTCTGTAACCTGCTACATCCTTCCTCACTGTCAACAACTTCCTCTGGAAGATGACCTTCCTCTGGAAGGTAACTTAACAATTCATCCCAAATTTTAAGATCATCCTCATTTTCCAATTTAATTTGAGGTATTTCAAATTCACAGTCACCTGGATTTGGTTCGTCACTTTGAGTTAGAATCATTAAAACCTCCTTTTTCTCTCCTTCCCTTTCAAAGTACCTTTTAAGCATATTCGCATGACACACTCGGTGAGTCTTCCGTCTATCTGGTGTTTTTACCACATAATTCACCTCACTTAATTTCCTTTCAATCTGATAAGGTCCACAAAACCTGGCTTTTAAAGGTTCACCTACCACTGG
Source organism: Scyliorhinus torazame (assembly GCF_047496885.1). Taxonomy (NCBI): domain Eukaryota; kingdom Metazoa; phylum Chordata; class Chondrichthyes; order Carcharhiniformes; family Scyliorhinidae; genus Scyliorhinus; species Scyliorhinus torazame. Next base: position 80,231,809 of record NC_092729.1, on the reverse strand, counting down.
TAACAACACTAAAACTTTATCCCCACTGGCAAAACTACGAACTTTGGATTTCTTGTCCGCCAACTGTTTCATCACAATTTGTGCAACTTTCAAATGTTGTCTAGCCAATTCACCTGCTCTATTTAATCGTTCCCTAAAATTTGACACGTAATCCAATAGTGTCATTTCCGATTTCTCACCCACCAATTTTTCCTTAATCAATTTAAGTGGTCCTCTTGCCTCATGACCAAAACTTAGTTCAAAAGGACTAAATTTGGTAGACTCATTAGGTGCATCCCTAATTGCAAACAGTACGAATGGGATTCCTCTATCCCAATCCTCAGGATAATCTTGACAAAACGCCCTCAACATTGTCTTTAATGTCTGATGCCACCTTTCTAACGCTCCCTGCGATTCTGGATGGTACGCAGTTGATTTAAATTGTTTTATTCCTAAGCTATCCATAATTTCTTTGAATAACTTTGAAGTAAAATTTTGTCCTTGATCCGATTGTATTTCTGTGGGTAGTCCATATCTAGTAAAGAATTAAAGTAACTCCTCAACAATCTTTTTAGCTGTAATATTACGGACTGGAATGACCTCTGGAAACCTAGTAGACACATCCATTATCGTCAAAAGATATTGATTCCCACTTTTCGTTTTAGGAAGCGGTCCTACACAATCGATTAGGACCCTTGTAAAAGGTTCCTCAAATGCTGGAATGGGTATTAAGGGCGCTGGTTTTATCGCTGCTTGAGGTTTCCCTATCACTTGACATGTGTGACATGATTGACAAAATTTAACTACATCTTTATGTAGTCCAGGCCAATAAAAATATTTCTGGATTTTAGCTTGAGTTTTCCTTATTCCCAAATGACCTCCCACTGGTACCTCATGTGCAACTCGCAACACCTCCTTTCTATACCCTACCGGCAATACTACTTGATGAACCTCTGCCCACTATTCATCCGCCTGCATATGTTCAGGTCTCCATTTTCTCATCAAGACATCACTTTTACGGTAATAACACTGCCGTAAAATTCCTCTTCCGTATATGCTTTCTGATATATCCGTTTTATTTCTACATCTTTCTGTTGTAACTCCGCCAATTTTCCAGAACCAAAAATATCTGCCTCATCCTCCACCTGTTCTTGTTCTTTTTCAACCATCTGATCAAAAATTGTTTCTGATAATTTAACTTTATCTTGACTCTTTGATTTCTCCTCTTGTCTTAACCTGTGACTTTGCGACCTTGTTACTACACAATCCGGAAACATCCCGGGATAAACGTCCTTCAACCCTTCAGTTGTCTGATTTTCCACAGTAGGCATCACTCCCACCTGCGATCCAGCTATATCATTACCCAAGATACACTGTATTCCTGGACAAGATAGTTTATCTATTCTCCTACTACCACTTCACCACTCTTCACTGGATTTTCCAACCTTACCTTATATAATGGAACACTACGCCTCCCACCCTGAATTCCACATATCACCACCTTTTCTGGCAACATTCTTCCCAAACTACATAATTCCTCATCTCTTACCATTAAAGATTAACTAGCCCCTGTATCTCTTAAAATTGTGACTTCTTTACCTGCTCCTCCTGATACACATGAGCAAACTTTACCCACACAAGTAAATTCTTTAAAGACATCTGGCACCTTCTTAACAATTACTTCTTGAACAGGCTGTACGGTCGTTTGCACCTCCTTCGCTTCCCTTGGGCTTTCCTTTACCACTCTAACAAACCCCACTGTCTTATCCTGTTTTACCACATCAGCCTTCCCAGTGCTTTTCTTCAACCACCAACACTGTGACTTTACATGGCTTAGTTTATTACAGTGCAAACATTTGAAACTTTTCATTTCTTTTCCACCCTCCTGGATTTCTTTTTTAATCTGAGGTACACTCTCTTTATTGTCTCCCATCAGATCACCTTTACCTTTACCACTTGAGTATTTCTCATGACCCCAGTTTCTATCCCTCACCGGCTGAAACTGATGTCGGAAACCAATCTTTGATTTATGAACTAATTCATAATCATCTGCCATTTCTGCTGCTAACCTCGCAGTTTTAACCCTCTGCTCTTCCACATGAGTTCTCACTACATCAGGAATTGAATTTTTAAACTCCTCCAAAAGTATAATTTCTCTGAGAGCTTCATATGTTTGGATAAATTCAATTTTCAAAGCCCTTATCCACCTATCAAAATTACTCTGTTTGAGCCTTTCAAACTCCATGTATGTTTGACCAAATTCTTTCCTTAAATTTCTAAACCTTTGTCTGTGAGCTTCAGGCACTAGCTCATATGCACTTAAGATGGATTTCTTCTCCTCATACGTTCCAGATACCTCCTCCGGTCGTGATGCAAACGCTTCACTAGCTCTACCTACCAGCTTTGTTTGAATCAGTAACGCCCACATGTCCTGTGGCCATTTCATTTGTTTAGCTACCTTCTCAAATGAAATGAAAAAGGCTTCCACCTCCTTCTCGTCAAACCTTGGCAATGCTTGGACATATTTAAATAGATTCCCACCAAGCCTTCGACCATGACGCTCTTTCTCACTCTCCTCGTCACTATCATCCAACTGTACGTTTCCCTTTACGTCTGCCAATTTTAACTGATTGTCATGTTTCATGGCCATTTTCTGAAGTTCAAACTCCCTCTCTTTATCTTTTTCCCTGATCTGTATCTCCCTTTCTTTTTCTTTTTGTTCTGCTAGGGCTATTCTTTCTTTTCTGCTTTCTTCGCTCTCCTTTTCTTTTTCCTCTCTCCCTCTTTCTCTTTCTTTTTCCTCTCTCTCTCTCTCATATTCAAGCCGCTTTAATTCTTTCTCATGTTCCATTCGTTTAATTTGCAACTGAATTTTTGCCATTTCCAATGAGTCAAACTGTATCTCAGGCAACTTTAAATGCTTAGCCACCGCCATAATTACCTCATCTTTTCGCATTTTGTCAGGTAATGTTAACTGCGATGTCCAGAAAGCCTTTGACAAGGTGCCACACAAAAGGTTGCTGCATAAGATAAAGATGCATGGCATTAAGGGGAAAGTAGTAGCATGGATAGAGGATTGGTTAATTAATAGAAAGCAAAGAGTGGGGATTAATGGGTGTCACAAACCTTATTGAGTTCTTTGAGAAGGTGACTGAACAGGTAGACGAGGGTAGAGCAGTTGATGTGGTGTATATGGATTTCAGCAAAGCGTTTGATAAGGTTCCCCACGGTAGGCTATCGCAAAAAATACGGAGGCTGGGGATTGAGGGTGATTTAGAGATGTGGATCAGAAATTGGCTAGCTGAAAGAAGACAGAGGGTGGTGGTTGATGGGAAATGTTCAGAATGGAGTACAGTCACAAGTGGAGTACCACAAGGATCTGTTCTGGGGCCGTTGCTGTTTGTCATTTTTATCAATGACCTAGAGGAAGGCGCAGAAGGGTGGGTGAGTAAATTTGCAGACGATACTAAAGTCGGTGGTGTTGTCGATAGTGTGGAAGGATGTAGCAGGTTACAGAGGGATATAGATAAGCTGCAGAGCTGGGCTGAGAGGTGGCAAATGGAGTTTAATGTAGAGAAGTGTGAGGTGATTCACTTTAGAAGGAATAACAGGAATGCGGAATATTTGGCTAATGGTAAAGTTCTTGAAAGTGTGGATGAGCAGAGGGATCTAGGTGTCCATGTACATAGATCCCTGAAAGTTGCCACCCAGGTTGATAGGGTTGTGAAGAAGGCCTATGGAGTGTTGGCCTTTATTGGTAGAGGGATTGAGTTCCGGAGTCGGGAGGTCATGTTGCAGCTGTACAGAACTCAAGTACGGCCGCATTTGGAGTATTGCGTACAGTTCTGGTCACCGCATTATAGGAAGGACGTGGAGGCTTTGGAGCGGGTGCAGAGGAGATTTACCAGGATGTTGCCTGGTATGGAGGGAAAATCTTATGAGGAAAGGCTGACGGACTTGAGGTTGTTTTCGTTGGAGAGAAGAAGGTTAAGAGGAGACTTAATAGAGGCATACAAAATGATCAGGGGGTTGGATAGGGTGGACAGTGAGAGCCTTCTCCCGCGGATGGATATGGCTGGCACGAGGGGACATAACTTTAAACTGAGGGGTAATAGATATAGGACAGAGGTCAGAGGTAGGTTCTTTACGCAAAGAGTAGTGAGGCCGTGGAATGCCATACCTGCTACAGTAGTGAACTCGCCAACATTGAGGGCATTTAAAAGTTTATTGGATAAACATATGGATGATAATGGCATAGTGTAGGTTAGATGGCTTTTGTTTCGGTGCAACATCGTGGGCCGAAGGGCCTGTACTGCGCTGTATTGTTCTATGTTCTATGTTCTCTGGTTGGCAATCAGTAGCTAGTGGTGTCCCTCAGGGATCAGTGTTGGGCCCACAACTGTTCACAATTTACATAGATGATTTGGAGTTGGGGACCAAGGGCAATGTGTCCAAGTTTGCAGACGACACTAAGATGAGTGGTAAAGCAAAAAGTGCAGAGGATACCGGAAGTCTGCAGAGGGATTTGGATAGGCTAAGTGAATGGGCTAGGGTCTGGCAGATGGAATACAATGTTGACAAATGTGAGGTTATCCATTTTGGGAGGAATAACAGCAAAAGGGATTATTATTTAAATGATAAAATATTAAAACATGCTGCTGTGCAGAGAGACCTGGGTGTGCTAGTGCATGAGTCGCAAAAAGTTGGTTTACAGTTGCAGCAGGTGATTAAGAACGCCAATGGAATTTTGCCCTTCATTGCTAGAGGGATGGAGTTTAAGACTAGGGAGGTTTTGCTGCAATTGTATAAGGTGTTAGTGAGGCCACACCTGGAGTATTGCGTTCAGTTTTGGTCTCCTTACCTGAGAAAGGATGTACTGGCGCTGGAGGGTGTGCAGAGGAGATTCACTAGGTTAATCCCAGAGCTGAAGGGGTTGGATTACGAGGAGAGGTTGATTAGACTGGGACTGTACTCGTTGGAATTTAGAAGGATGAGGGGGGATCTTATAGAAACATAAAATTATGAAGGGAATAGATAGGATAGATGCGGGCAGGTTGTTTCCACTGGCGGGTGAAAGCAGAACTAGGGGGCATAGCCTCAAAATAAGGGGAAGTAGATTTAGGACTGAGTTTAGGAGGAACTTCTTCACCCAAAGGGTTGTGAATCTATGGAATTCCTTGCCCAGTGAAGCAGTAGAGGCTCCTTCATTAAATGTTTTTAAGGTAAAGATAGATAGTTTTTTGAAGAATAAAGGGATTAAGGGTTATGGTGTTCGGGCCGGAAAGTGGAGCTGAGTCCACAAAGGATCAGCGATGATCTCATTGAATAGTGGAGCAGGCTTGAGGGGCTGAATGGCCTAATCCTGCTCCCAGTTCTTCTGTTCTTATGAACGGGTGTGATTCCCATGGAGGGAGGAGGGGGGTGGAGGAGGGACAGGAACCCCCCCCCCCCCCACTAGATTTGACCCTGACCTCTTGTGTGCTTGTGCCCCCTACAGGCCCGGAGGCTATTCGACGTCTTCCACGAGCCCTTCCTGCGAGTTCCGAGACCCGAGCCGGGCTCCTGACAGCCCTCCCCCCCCCCCGATCGGAGCGTCGGAGACCCGGAACGTCAGCCGGAGGTCGGGCCGGATCCCGGGATCTTTGCTCCTTTCCGCAATAAAATTCCATCCAGGGGAAATGTGTGTGTGTCGTCTTTCCTTCTCCCTTCCCCCCCCCCTCCCCAACCTGGAAGAGTTGACCTCCACTGGCATTGCTCCCGGATGGAGAGGGTCGGCCGGGTCCTCTGACAGGCGGGCAGGCGGTGACCCAGCCCCGTTTTACCGTCGCGGATGTGGCGGGTGGGGGGGGGGAGAGGGGCAGCCCACGATCAGCGCCGCGCTCCGCGGTGAGGCCCACCAATGGGACGGACCCAGAAAGGAGCCACTCCCTCAGGCGTGGGCCCCAGGGCATCCCAGCATTGCCCCGACGGTGACGTGGGATTCGTGGAGGGTGGGAGTAGGCCCTTCGAGCCTGCTCCGCCTGTCAGTGCGATGAGGGGGGGGGTGGGGCGGCAGGTTAGCACAGCAGTTAGCACTGCTGCCGCCTCAGGGCACCAGGGACCCATGTTCGATTCCCGGCCTTGGCGTAACTCCATCCCTCCTCAACCAAGGGAGGCCAAAGCTGCATCCAGCGCTCTGACCAATACCATGGACAGTTGCAGCAATACTTTGCGACTTTTATACATCAATCCTTTCGCGATAAAGACCAAAATCCCATTCACCGTCCTCACTACCTGCTGCTTCTGGGTACCAACTTTCTGCGATTCACTGCCGGACGCCCAGATCCCTCAGCTCCGAAGCATCCTGAAGTTTCTCCCCATTTCGGGAGTACGTTACTCCGAATCAAAATGGACAACCTCGCGCTCGTCCGCATTAAGCTCCACCTGCCGAATTTTGGCCCGCTCCCCTAACCTATCCCCCCTCCAATTGTAAATGTCTCATTTCCTCCTCGTAGCCGCCTGTCCCGCCTGTTTGTGTCGTCCGCGAAGGCGGCTCCCGTACCTTCCGTCCCCGAGTCGTTGGTGCGGATGGTCCATATTTGGGGGGGGGGGCGGCCCCCGAGGATCCGAACCCTGTGGCGCCCCAGTGGTTCCAGATTATTGCAATTTGCAGCTATTCAGATTTGAGATATTGGATTGAGATCAATTCCAGATTATTGCAATTTGCAGATATTCAGATTTGAGATATTGGATTGAGATCAATTCCAGATTATTGCAATTTGAGATATTGGATTGAGATCAATTCCAGATTATTGCAATTTGCAGATATTCAGATTTGAGATATTGGATTGAGATCAATTCCAGATTATTGCAATTTGCAGATATTCAGATTTGAGATATTGGATTGAGATCAATTCCAGATTATTGCAATTTGCAGATATTCAGATTTGAGATATTGGATTGAGATCAATTCCAGATTATTGCAATTTGCAGATATTCAGATTTGAGATATTGGATTGAGATCAATTCCAGATTATTGCAATTTGCAGATTTGAGATATTGGATTGAGTTAAATTCCAGATTATTGCAATTTGCAGATATTCAGATTTGAGATATTGGATTGAGATCAATTCCAGATTATTGCAATTTGCAGATATTCAGATTTGAGATATTGGATTGAGATCAATTCCAGATTATTGCAATTTGCAGATTTGAGATATTGGATTGAGATAAATTCCAGATTATTGTAATTTGCAGATATTCAGATTTGAGATATTGGATTGAGATCAATTCCAGATTATTGCAATTTGCAGATATTCAGATTTGAGATATTGGATTGAGATCAATTCCAGATTATTGCAATTTGCAGATATTCAGATTTGAGATATTGGATTGAGATCAATTCCAGATTATTGCAATTTGCAGATTTGAGATATTGGATTGAGTTAAATTCCAGATTATTGCAATTTGCAGATATTCAGATTTGAGATATTGGATTGAGATCAATTCCAGATTATTGCAATTTGCAGATATTCAGATTTGAGATATTGGATTGAGATCAATTCCAGATTATTGCAATTTGCAGATTTGAGATATTGGATTGAGATAAATTCCAGATTATTGTAATTTGCAGATATTCAGATTTGAGATATTGGATTGAGATCAATTCCAGATTATTGCAATTTGCAGCTATTCAGATTTGAGATATTGGACTGAGATCAATTCCAGATTATTGCAATTTGCAGCTATTCAGATTTGAGATATTGGATTGAGATCAATTCCAGATTATTGCAACTTGCAGATATTCAGATTTGAGATATTGAATTGAGATCAATTCCAGATTATTGCAATTTGCAGATTTGAGATATTGGATTGAGTTAAATTCCAGATTATTGCAATTTGCAGATATTCAGATTTGAGATATTGGATTGAGATCAATTCCAGATTATTGCAATTTGCAGATATTCAGATTTGAGATATTGGATTGAGATCAATTCCAGATTATTGCAATTTGCAGATTTGAGATATTGGATTGAGATCAATTCCAGATTATTGCAATTTGCAGATATTCAGATTTGAGATATTGGATTGAGATCAATTCCAGATTATTGCAATTTGCAGATTTGAGATATTGGATTGAGATCAATTGCAGATTATTGCAATTTGCAGATATTCAGATTTGAGATATTGGATTGAGATCAATTCCAGATTATTGCAATTTGCAGATTTGAGATATTGGATTGAGATCAATTCCAGATTATTGCAATTTGCAGATATTCAGATTTGAGATATTGGATTGAGATACATCTCAAATTATTGCAATTTGCAGGTTTGAGATATTCTGCAGATATTTGAATATGTTTGTCTTCATTTGGATCCCTGGGGGGCTCCATCCCATCAAAGTTCACCCTTTGCAAACATTGCTTGCTGCAGGTTATATTTTTTTGGTTTATTTTAATTGCTAACTATCTCAGGTGGAGGGAGACTGGTCAGAGTTGAGGGGCCCGGAACCCGGGGAAGGGGTCGGGTTTCCCCACCGGACGGGCCCGGCGGCCTGTTGGTGTGCACTGTCTGCCGTCGTCCCCCGTCCGGTTCCGGTCTGATGCAGGGGAGGTGGGAGCGGGCGCCGGAAGTGACGGGCGGGTCAGGGGGTCGCCGCCGGGCCAGACCGGAAGTGGGGGAGCCTGGAGCTGCAGCCGAGGATACCAGGCGACAGGTAACTGCCCCCGTCCACGGGGGGGGGGATTAAACCCCCGGGAGCCGCCCCAGACCGGGGGGAAAGGCTCCCCCCGCGGCCCAGCTCGGCCATGCATCCCCCGGGGCGGCTGGGGGAGGCCGGGGCGGTGCAAAAAGGGGGAAAGTAGCCCTGGGGCCGAAAGGGGCCGAGGGGCCGGCGGGAAGGGCCCCGCCCCGCCGCCCAAATCTGCAAAATCACCAATGCAGCAACCGGGGGCCGACCCCCCTTTGCAACCCCGCATCCGGCCAGCCGCTTTTGCAAAAGAAAACTAAAACGGCTTGTGTGTGTGTGTGTGTGTGGGGGGGGGGGGGGCTGCCAATATCAAAATGCAAATTTATGCAAATCGGAAAATGCACCAACCTGGGTTCGACCCCCCCCTCCTCCCAGCTCAGCATCCACATCTGCAAAAATCTGCCATGAATCTGACTTGCTGGGGTGGTCAGTGTCTGCAAAGGGGTAAATGCAACATTCTGGGATCAGCCCTCTTTCCCCCCCCCCCCTATTTAAAATCCTAAATCTCAGCATCTGCAAAAATCTGACTTGCTGGGGGGGGGTCAGTGTCTGCAAAGGGGTAAATGCAACATTCTGGGATCAACCCTCTTTCCCCCCCCCCCCTATTTAAAATCCTAAATCTCAGCATCTGCAAAAATCTGACTTGCTGGGGGGGTCAGTGTCTGCAAAGGGGTAAATGCAACATTCTGGGATCAGCCCCCCCCCCCCCCCCCTATTTAAAATCCTAAATCTCAGCATCTGCAAAAATCTGACTTGCTGGGGTGGTCAGTGTCTGCAAAGGGGTAAATGCAACATTCTGGGATCAACCCTCTTTCCCCCCCCCTCCCATTTAAAATCCTAAATCTCAGCATCTGCAAAAATCTGACTTGCTGGGGGGGGTCAGTGTCTGCAAAGGGGTAAATGCAACATTCTGGGATCAGCCCCCCCCCCCCCTCCCATTTAAAATCCTAAGTCTCAGCATCTGCAAAAATCTGACTTGCTGGGGGGGGTCAGTGTCTGCAAAGGTGTAAATGCAACATTCTGGGATCAGCCCCCCCCCCTCCCATTTAAAATCCTAAGTCTCAGCATCTGCAAAAATGTGACTTGCTGGGGGGGGTCAGTGTGTGCAAAGGGGTAAATGCAACATTCTGGGATCAGCCCTCTTTCCCCCCCCCCCCTATTTAAAATCCTAAATCTCAGCATCTGCAAAAATCTGACTTGCTGGGGGGGGGTCAGTGTCTGCAAAGGGGTAAATGCAACATTCTGGGATCAACCCTCTTTCCCCCCCCCCCCTATTTAAAATCCTAAATCTCAGCATCTGCAAAAATCTGACTTGCTGGGGTGTCAGTGTCTGCAAAGGTGTAAATGCAACATTCTGGGATCAGCCCTCTTTTCCCCCCCCCCTATTTAAAATCCTAAATCTCAGCATCTGCAAAAATCTGACTTGCTGGGGGGGTCAGTGTCTGCAAAGGTGTAAATGCAACATTCTGGGATCAACCCTCTTTCGCCCCCCCCTATTTAAAATCCTAAATCTCAGCATCTGCAAAAATCTGACTTGCTGGGGGGGTCAGTGTCTGCAAAGGGGTAAATGCAACATTCTGGGATCAGCCCCCCCCCCTATTTAAAATCCTAAATCTCAGCATCTGCAAAAATCTGACTTGCTGGGGTGGTCAGTGTCTGCAAAGGGGTAAATGCAACATTCTGGGATCAACCCTCTTTCCCCCCCCCCTCCCATTTAAAATCCTAAATCTCAGCATCTGCAAAAATCTGACTTGCTGGGGGGGTCAGTGTCTGCAAAGGGGTAAATGCAACATTCTGGGATCAGCCCCCCCCCCCCTCCCATTTAAAATCCTAAGTCTCAGCATCTGCAAAAATCTGACTTGCTGGGGGGGGTCAGTGTCTGCAAAGGTGTAAATGCAACATTCTGGGATCAGCCCCCCCCCCCCCTCCCATTTAAAATCCTAAGTCTCAGCATCTGCAAAAATGTGACTTGCTGGGGTGTCAGTGTGTGCAAAGGTGTAAATGCAACATTCTGGGATCAACCCTCTTTCCCCCCCCCCCCTATTTAAAATCCTAAATCTCAGCATCTGCAAAAATCTGACTTGCTGGGGGGGGTCAGTGTCTGCAAAGGTGTAAATGCAACATTCTGGGATCAGCCCTCTTTCCCCCCCCCCCCCCCCCCCCATTTAAAATCCTAAATCGCTGAGCATCCACATCTGCAAAAATCTGCGATGAATCTGACTTGCGGGGGTTAATCATAGACGATCATAGAATTTACAGTGCAGAAGGAGGCCATTCGGCCCATCGAGTCTGCACCGGCTCGCGGAAAGAGCACCCCCCCCCCCCCCAAGGTCCACACCTCCACCCTATCCCCATAACCCAGTAACCCCACCCAACACCAAGGGCAATTTTGGACACTAAGGGCGATTTACCAAGGCCAATCCACCCAACCTGCACATCTTTGGACTGTGGGAGGAAACCGGAGCACCCGGAGGAAACCCACGCAGACACGGGGAGGACGCGCAGACTCCGCACAGACAGTGACCCAAGCCGGGAATCGAACCTGGAGCTGTGAAGCAATTGTGCTATCCACAATGCTACCGTGCTGCCCTTGAGAACAAATAAATCTACACCCCATCATTCTACCGTAATCCATGTAACTATCCAATAGCTGCTTGAAGGTCCCTAATGTTTCCGATTCAACTACTTCCACAGGCAGTGTATTCCATGCCCCCACTACTCTCTGGGTAAAGAACCTACCTCTGATATCCCTCCTATATCTTCCACCTTTCACCTTAAATTTATGTCCCCTTGTAATGGTTTGTTCCACCCGGGGAAAAAGTCTCTGACTGTCTACTCTTATCTATTCCCCTGATCATCTTATAAACCTCTATCAAGTCACCCCTCATCCTTCTCCGCTCTAATGAGAAAAGGCCGAGCACCCTCAACCTTTCCTCGTAAGACCTACTCTCCATTCCAGGCAACATCCCGGTAAACCTCCCCTGAACCCTCTCCAAAGCTCCCACATCCTTCCCAAATAAATGCAACATTCTGGGATCAACCCCCCCCCCCCCCCCCATTTTAAATCCTAAATCTGAACATCTGCATTTGCAAAAATCAGCTATTAATCTGCTATGTTGGAATGTAAATATCTGCAAATCTATGAATGCAACATCATGGGATCAACCCCCAATTAAATGTCATCTTCCGAATTAGTTATATTTACTAAAATCAGCTATTAATCTGCACGGTTGAGATGTCAGTATCTGCAAAGGTGTAAATAATAATCTTTATTATTGCAACAAGTAGACTTACATTAACACTGCAATGACGTTACTGTGAAAAGCCCCTAGTCACCACATTCCGGCGCCTGTTCGGGTACGCAGAGGGGAGAATTCAGAATGTCCAATTCACCCAACAAGCACGTCTTTCGGGACTTGTGGGAGGAAACCGGAGCCCCCGGAGGAAACCCACGCAGACACGGGGAGAACGTGCAGACTCCGCACAGACAGTGACCCAAGCCGGGGATCGAACCCGGGACCCTGGAGCTGTGAGGCAGCTGTGCTACCCACTGTGCTACAATCCCAATTAAATGCCTTGTTTCTAAATGGTTATGTTTGCAAAAATCGGCCATTAATCTGAACTATTGAAACGTAAATATCTGCAAAGGTAGAAATGCAACATTGTGGAAAGAACCTCCATTTAAATATCTTAAATCTAAATGTGTATATTTGCAAAAATCAGCAATTCATCTGAATTGTTGGAATTCAAATCTCTGCAATTCTATAAATGCAACATTCTGAGATTAATCCCCGTTTAAATATCTTAAATCTAAGTATCTATGTTTGCAAATATTAATCTGAGTTATTAAAATCTAAATGTCTCCAAATCTATAAGCTGTAATATTGTGGAATTTAATCTCGATTAAAGTACTTTAAAATATAAATATCTGGATGTATAAACTTTAATACCGCAACATTTTTTTGTGGGGTGGGGGGGGGGAGGCGAGTGGTGTCTGATTGATGAATCAGGCCTCGCACTTTTCATTGCCGTTTGAAAGCCGCCGCGAGCAGGATTTGCTCTGATGAGTGCGAGGCGGAAAACTTCGACGGGAGGGAAAAGTGAAACTGGACGCCACGCACACCGCGCCTGGTCTCAATTGCCTCTTTGCCTTGTCCCCTTGCTCTCTGCAGGGTCGCCCGTCGATGCCATCAGCGCCCTCCTGCCCCGCTCGCCCGTCTGCCCCCTCCCTCCCCCACGGAGGTCGGGCGCGCCTGTGCGACACGATAGGAGGACAAAGCCCGGAGGGGAGGAGGGAGAGAGGAGCGGGCCTGGAAGACAAGGCCGGAGAAGAGGAGCGTCCTTGGTGAAGGAGGGGGGGGGGGGGGCGGGCGGCGGGAGACTGGCGCCAGCCCAGCGGGAGGAGGTCTCCGACTCGTGAGGCGAACCAGACCCCCCCCCCCCCCGCCCGCCCGCCGCCGCCTCCCCCCCGCTCCCCTGAGCATCGCGCCCACCGTCGATGAGCGAGCCCAGCTGGGACTCCCGAGAGAGCCTGCACGAGACGCGCCCCTCGCCGACGGAGCTGGTGGACGACCGGGATGGACGGACGGGCGGCCAGGAGGACGAGAGCGCCGCGGACGGAGCCCCGGGGGCGGGCGCCCGGCCTCCGGGGGGCGGGGCGGCGGCGAGGAGGGCGGGGGGGGCGGGGTGTAGCGCGCCGGGGGGGCGTCCTTGCGCCCCGCCGGCCCCTCCGCTGCGGCGATTGCGGCCGGCGCTTCCGGCGCTCCTGGCGCCTGTGTTGGCACCGCGCCCGGCACCCGCCCCGCACCCCCTTCATCTGCTCCAGCTGCGGGCGGGTGTTCGGCTACTTCCAGGTGTTGGCGCGGCACCGGTGCCCCCAGGAGGCGGCCAGGGGGCCAGCCCCGTCCGATCAGGGCGACGCTGAGCGCCCCTACCTCTGCCCGCTCTGCCCCAAGCGCTTCGCCACCCCCTGGTACCTCCAGAAGCACCGGCGCCGCCACGAACGCCCGCCCGCCTTTGTCTGCGCCGACTGCGGCCGGGCCTTCAAGGAGCGCTACGAGCTGGCGCGCCACCAGCTGATCCACGACCCCCGGCGCCCCCACCGCTGCCCGGTCTGCCTCCAGCGCTTCGGCCGGCCCGAGGGGCTGGCCTGCCACCTGCGGGCACAGCACGGGCCTCCTCGCCGCCGCCCCTTCCGCTGTGGCGTGTGCGGCAAGGCCTACAGCCGCTCGGCCCACCTCCTGCGCCACGAGTACGGGCACACGGGCGAGCGGCCGTACCCCTGCGGCGAGTGCGGCAAGGCCTTCCGCGACCCCGGCACCCTCCGCCGGCACCGGCGGCTGCACCAGCGGCCCCCGGCCCCGCCGCCGCAGCCGGCGGACGAGCCGCCGGCGGCCAGCAGCCCGGCCGGGGTCGCCAGCTGCGGGGGGTGCGGCCGGGCCGCCCCCTGCCGCGAGTGCCGGGGCCCCCCCGCGGCGGCGGCCGCCCCCCGCCCCCCCGGCGGGCATCAAGTGCGCCGTCTGCGGCAAGCCCTTTGCCGACGCCGGCGCCCTCGCCCGCCACCACCTGCAGGGCCACGCCGGCCAGGGCCCCTTCGCCTGCCCCCTCTGCCGGCTGGCCTTCGCCGCCTCGGGCGAGCTGCAGGCCCACCAGGCGGCCCACGGCCACCCGCCCCCCCCCCCCCGGCTTCGCCTGCGGGCAGTGCGGGCGCAGCTACAGCCGGGCGTCGCACCTCCTGCGCCACCAGCGCAGTCACACCGACGAGCGGCCTTTCGCCTGCCCGGCCTGCGGGAAAGGCTTCGTCAACTCCTACGAGCTGCTGCGTCACCGCCTGACGCACACGGACGAGGCGCCCCACCCGTGCCCGCTCTGCGACAAGCGCTTCAAGCGGCCCCACTACCTGGCGCAGCACCTGCGCACCCACAGCGACCAGACGCCCTACGCCTGCCCGTCTTGCGACAAGAGCTTCAAGACGGCCTCCTACCTCCTCAAGCACCAGAGCCGGCACCAGCCCGAGCCCCCCCGCCACACCTGCCCGGCCTGCGGCAAGGGCTTCCGCTACCCCTACGAGCTGGCCCGCCACGGGCGATCGCACTCGGACCAGGCCCCGTACCCCTGCCCGGCCTGCCCCCGGGCCTTCAAGAGCAGCCGCGACCTGGACCAGCACGCCCGCCTCCACACGGGCGAGCGCCCCTACGTCTGCTCCTCCTGCGGCAAGGGCTTCACCCGCTCCTCCATGCTGGGCCGCCACCGTCGCACCCACACCCAGCTGCGCCCCCACGCCTGCCCGGCCTGCGGCAAGGCCTTCAAGGCCCCCTCGGGCCTGCGGGGCCACCAGCGGCGGAACTGCCGGGCCTTCCGGGCGGGGGCCGGGGGCGCGGCCCCGCCCCCCCCCGAGCCCCCCGAGGCGCCGCCGGCCCGAGTCCCGGACGAGCCCCCGCCGGAGGCGGGACCCCCCGGCGCCCAGCCCCACGACTGCGCCCTCTGCCACCGCACCTTCCCCCAGCTGGTGGACTTCCTGAAGCACCGGTGCCAGCTCCCCGAGCAGCAGCAGCCGGCCTTCCGGTGCCCCCGCTGCCCCGAGGCCTTCGCCCGCGCCTTCGAGCTGGCCTGCCACCTCCCATGTCACGCCTCCGACGCCCCACTCCACTGCCCCCGCTGACCGAGGGAGGAGGGAGGCGACCGTGGCACTCTTTCACCTCCCTCCCTCTTCCCAGGTGATTCATGCCAAGTCCAGTCCTCCAACCCGACATTCTCTCCTTCCCACTCTCTGTCTCTCTATCTCTCTCTCTCTTTCTCTTTCTCTCTCTCTCTTTCTCTCCGTCTCTCTCTCTCTCCCTGTCTCTATCTCTCTCTGTCTCTCCGTCTTTCTCTCCGTCTTTCTCTCTCTCCGTCTTTCTCTCTCTCTGTCTCTCCATCTTTCTCTCTCTCTCTCTCCGTCTCTCTTTCTCTTTCTCTCCGTCTCTCTCTCTCTTTCTCTCCGTCTCTCTCTCTCTCCCTGTCTCTATCTCTCTCTGTCTCTCCGTCTTTCTCACCGTCTTTCTCTCTGTCTTTCTCTCTCTCCGTCTTTCTCTCTCTCTGTCTCTCTCTCTCTGTCTCTGTCTCTCCATCTTTCTCTCTCTCTCTCTCTCTCCGTCTCTCTTTCTCTTTCTCTCTGTCTCTCTCTCTCTCTGTCTCTCTCTCTCTCTGTCTCTCTCTCTCTCTCTCTGTCTCTCCGTCTCTCTCTCTCTGTCTCTCTCTCCATCTTTTTCTCTCTCTCTCTCTCTCTCTCTCTGTCTCTCTATCCATCTTCATCTCTCTCTCTGTCTCTCTCTCTCTGTCTCTCTATCCATCTTCATCTCTCTCTCTGTCTCTCTCTCTGTCTCTCTTTCTCTCTGTCTCTCTCTCTGTCTCTCTCTCTGTTTTTCTCTCTGTCTTTCTCACTGTCTTTCTCTCTCTGTCTCTCTCCGTCTCTCTCTCTCTCTGTCTCTCCGTCTTTCTCTCTCTCTCTCTCTGTCTCTCTCTCTGTGTCTCTGTCTCTCTCTCTGTTTTTCTCTCTGTTTTTCTCTCTGTCTTTCTCTCTCTGTCTCTGTCTCTCTCCCTCTGTCTCTGTCTCTCTCTCTCTGTCTCTCTCTCTCTGCCTCTCAGTCTCTCTCTGTCTCACTCACTGTCTCTCTCTGTCTGTCTCTGTCTCTCTCTCACTGTCTCTCTCACTGTCTCTCTCACTGTCTCTCTCACTGTCTCTCTCACTGTCTCTCTCTGTCTCTACTGTCTCTCTCTGTCTCTCTCACTGTCTCTCTCTCTGTCTCTCCCTCTCTCTCTCACCCTCTCTCTAACTCTCTCTCTCTCTGTCTCTCACACTCTCTCTCTCTGTCTCACCCCATCCCGCTCCCTACCAAGAAGCTCCAAGCCCTGTCAGTCATGTCCTGTGCTGCGCTTCTGGCCGCTCGGCTGCAGGGGGCATCGTTATCCACCCAACCCCATGCCAGTCTTGAGAAGGTGCACGCCAGTGTAGTGAGGGGGTGGGGGTTTTGTTTGGGTGGGGGGGAGGGTGTGGGCCTTTGCATGACGGCGCCCTGGTCGAATAGCCGGCGTGAGCTGGATGAGAACAATAATGTTGACTGGACAGTTGTCCCTCCTGAATATTGTCTGTAAATATCTTTGCTATCGAGACATCTTCCGAGAACTCCCCTCACCTTCTTCCTTCCACTCTCTCTCTCTCTCTCTCTCTCTCTCTCTCACTCTCTCTCTCCATCTCCCTCTCTCTGTCTCTCTCTCTCACTCTCTCTCTCTATCTCCCTCTCTCTGTCTCCGTCTCTCTCTCTCTCACTCTCCGTCTCTCTCGGTGTCTCTCACTCGCTCTCTCCGTCTCTCTCTGTTTGTCTCTCTCACTCTCTCTCTCCATCTCTCTCTCTGTCTCTCTCTCTATGTCTCTCTCACTCTGTCTCTCTCACTCTGTCTCTCTCTGTCTCTCTCACTCTCTCTGTCTCTCTCACTCTCTCTTTCTGTCTCTCTCTCACTCTGTCTCTCTCACTCTGTCTCTCTCACTCTGTCTCTCACTCTCTGTCTCTCTCACTCTCTGTCTCTCTCACTCCCTGTCTCTCTCACTCCCTGTCTCTCTCACTCTCCGTCTCTCTCTCACTCTGTCTCTCTATCTCTCTCTCTCTCACTCTCTGTCTCTCTGTCTCTCTCACTCTCTGTCCCTCTCCCTCTCTGTCTCTCTCTCTCTCTCTCTCTCTCTCCCGCCCTGTCTCTTTCTGTCTCGCTCTGTCTCTCTCACTCTCTCTCTCCGTCTCTCTCTCTGTCTCTCTCTCTCTCTCTGTCTCTCTCACTCTGTCTCTCTCACTCTGTCTCTCTCACTCTGTCTCTCTCACTCTGTCTCTCTCACTCTGTCTCTCTCACTCTGTCTCTCTCACTCTGTCTCTCTCACTCTGTCGCTCTCACTCTGTCGCTCTCTCTCCGTCTCTCTCTCTCACTCTCTCTCACTCTCTGTCTCTCTCTGTCTCTCTCACTCTCTCTCTGTCTCTCACACTCTCTCTCTCTAACTCTGTCTCTCTCACTCTCTCTCTCTCTCTGTCTCTCTCTCTCTCTGTCTCTCTCACTCTCTCTCTCACCCTCTGTCTCTCTCGCTCTCTCTCTATCACTCTCTCTCTCTCTCACTCTCTGTCTCTCTCTCTCTGTCTCTCTGTCTCTGCCTCTCTCTCTCTGTCTCTGCCTCTCTCTCTCTGTCTCTCTCTCCTTTGTTTCTTTCCCTCCATCATTCCCTGTCCAATCCCCTGCACCCTCCCTGTCAGAATGATTGCTTTGCTCTGTAATATCCGCATAATGGCTCCTGTCTCGCTGTACAAATGTCTCGCGTTTAAATAAAGCACGGACCCTCCCTCGGGCGTGTCTCATTGCCTCCTGATGATTTCTCTTTCATTCAGTGCCTCTGACGTCTCCGTTGCTGGACCTCCTCCTGTTCCTGTGTCACAGGCTCGAGGAGGGGGCTGAATGGGCCTCCTCCTGTTCCTGTGTCACAGGCTCGAGGGGCTGAATGGGCCTCCTCCTGTTCCTGTGTCACAGGCTCGAGGGGCTGAATGGGCCTCCTCCTGTTCCTGTGTCACAGGCTCGAGGGGCTGAATGGGCCTCCTCCTGTTCCTGTGTCACAGGCTCGAGGGGCTGAATGGGCCTCCTCCTGTTCCTGTGTCACAGGCTCGAGGGGCTGAATGGGCCTCCTCCTGTTCCTGTGTCACAGGCTCGAGGGGCTGAATGGGCCTCCTCCTGTTCCTGTGTCACAGGCTCGAGGGGCTGAATGGGCCTCCTCCTGTTCCTGTGTAACAGGCTCGAGGGGCTGAATGGGCCTCCTCCTGTTCCTGTGTCACAGGCTCGAGGGGCTGAATGGACCTCCTCCTGTTCCTGTGTCACAGGCTCGAGGGTCTGAATGGGCCTTCTCCGGTTCCTGTGTCACAGGCTCGAGCAGGGGGCTGAATGGGCCTCCTCCTGTTCCTGTGTAACAGGCTCGAGGGGCTGAATGGGCCTCCTCCTGTTCCTGTGTAACAGGCTCGAGGGGCTGAATGGGCCTCCTCCTGTTCCTGTGTCACAGGCTCGAGGGGCTGAATGGACCTCCTCCTGTTCCTGTGTCACAGGCTCGAGGGTCTGAATGGGCCTTCTCCGGTTCCTGTGTCACAGGCTCGAGCAGGGGGCTGAATGGGCCTCCTCCTGTTCCTGTGTAACAGGCTCGAGCAGGGGGCTGAATGGGCCTCCTCCTGTTCCTGTGTAACAGGTTCGAGGGGCTGAATGGGCCTCCTCCTGTTCCAGTGTAACAGGCTCGAGCAGGGGGCTGAATGGGCCTCCTCCTGTTCCTGTGTAACAGGCTCGAGGGGCTGAATGGACCTCCTCCTGTTCCTGTGTCACAGGCTCGAGGGGCTGAATATGCCTCCTCCTGTTCCTGTGTAACAGGCTCGAGCAGGGGGCTGAATAGGCCTCCTCCTGTTCCTGTGTCACAGGCTCGAGCAGGGGGCTGAATGGGCCTCCTCCTGTTCCTGTGTAACAGGTTCGAGGGGCTGAATGGGCCTCCTCCTGTTCCAGTGTAACAGGCTCGAGCAGGGGGCTGAATGGGCCTCCTCGTGTTCCTGTGTCACAGGCTCGAGGGGCTGAATGGACCTCCTCCTGTTCCTGTGTCAGAGGCTCGAGGGGCTGAATGGGCCTCCTCCTGTTCCTGTGTCACAGGCTCGAGCAGGGGGCTGAATGGGCCTCCTCCTGTTCCTGTGTCACAGGCTCGAGCAGGGGGCTGAATGGACCTCCTCCTGTTCCTGTGTAACAGGCTCGAGCAGGGGGCTGAATGGGCCTCCTCCTGTTCCTGTGTCACAGGCTCGAGCAGGGGGCTGAATGGACCTCCTCCTGTTCCCGTGTAACAGGCTCGAGCAGGGGGCTGAATGGGCCTCCTCCTGTTCCTGTGTCACAGGCTCGAGCAGGGGGCTGAATGGGCCTCCTCCTGTTCCTGTGTAACAGGCTCGAGGGACGGAGGGCGATAGAAAGAGACGGCGAGCGATAGAGAGAGACGGAGAGCGATAGAGAGAGACGGAGAGCGATAGAGAGAGACGGAGAGCGATAGAGAGAGACGGAGGACGATAGAGAGACGGAGGGCAATAGAGAGAGACGGAGAGCGATAGAGAGACGGAGGGCGATAGAGACGGAGAGTGATTGCGAGAGACGGAGAGCGATAGAGAGAGACGGAGAGCGATAGAGAGAGACGGAGAGCGATAGAGAGAGACGGAGAGCGATAGGGAGAGACGGAGGGCGATAGAGGGAGACGGAGAGCGATAGATGAGACGGAGAGCGATAGAGGGAGACGGTGAGCGATAGAGGGAGACGGTGAGCGATAGAGGGAGACGGAGAGCGATAGAGGGAGACGGAGGGCGATAGAGAGAGACGGAGGGCGATTGCGAGAGACGGAGGGCGATGGAGAGAGACGGAGGGCGATGGAGAGAGACGGAGGGCGATGGAGAGAGATGGAGAGAGACGGAGGGCGATGGAGAGAGACGGAGGGCGATGGAGAGAGACGGAGGGCGATGGAGAGAGACGGAGGGCGATGGAGAGAGACGGAGGGCGATGGAGAGAGACGGAGGGCGATGGAGAGAGACGGAGGGCGATAGAGAGAGACGGAGGGCGATAGAGAGAGACGGAGGGCGATAGAGAGAGACGGAGGGCGATAGAGAGAGACGGAGGGCGATAGAGAGAGACGGAGGGCGATAGAGAGAGACGGAGGGCGATAGAGAGAGACGGAGGGCGATAGAGAGAGACGGAGGGCGATAGAGAGAGACGGAGGGCGATAGAGAGAGGCGGAGGGCGATAGAATGAGATGGCGAGCGATAGAAAGAGACGGAGTGCGATAGAGACGGAGAGCGATAGAGAGAGACGGAGGGCGATAGGGAGAGACGAAGGGCGATAGGGAGAGACGGAGGGCGATAGAGAGAGACGGAGGGCGATAGAGGGAGACGGAGAGCGATAGATAAGACGAAGAGCGAAAGAGGGAGACGGAGAGCGAGAGAGAGACGGTGAGCGATAGAGAGAGACGGAGGGCGACAGAGAGAGACGGAGGGCGACAGAGAGAGACGGAGAGCGACAGAGAGAGACGGAGGGCGACAGAGAGAGACGTAGGGCGATAGAGAGACTGAGGGCGATAGAATGAGACGGAGAGCGATAGAGAGAGACGGAGGGCGATAGAGAGAGACGGAGGGCGATAGGGAGAGACGGAGGGCGATAGGGAGAGACGGAGGGCGATAGGGAGAGACGGAGGGCGATAGGGAGAGACGGAGGGCGATAGGGAGAGACGGAGGGCGATAGAGAGAGACGGAGGGCGATAGAGAGAGACGGAGGGCGAGAGAGAGAGACGGAGAGCGATGGAGAGAGACGGAGGGCGATAGAGAGAGACGGAGGGCGATAGAGAGAGACGGAGGGCGATAGAGAGAGACGGAGGGCGATAGGGAGAGACGGAGGGCGATAGGGAGAGACGGAGGGCGATAGGGAGAGACGGAGGGCGATAGAGAGAGACGCAGGGCGATAGAGAGAGACGGAGGGCGCTAGAGAGAGACGGAGGGCGATAGAGAGAGACGGAGAGCGATAGAGAGAGACGGAGGGCGATAGAGAGAGACGGAGGGCGATAGAGAGAGACGGAGGGCGATAGAGAGAGACGGAGGGCGATAGAGAGAGACGGAGGGCGATAGAGAGAGACGGAGAGCGATGGAGAGAGACGGAGGGCGATAGAGAGTGACGGAGAGCGAGAGAGAGAGACGGAGGGCGATAGAGAGAGACGGAGGGCGATAGAGAGAGACGGAGGGCGATAGAGAGAGACGGAGGGCGATAGAGAGAGACGGAGAGCGATGGACAGAGACGGAGAGCGATAGAGAGAGACGGAGGGCGATAGCGAGAGACACGGAGAGCGATAGAGAGAGACGGAGAGCGATAGAGAGAGACGGAGGACGATAGCGAGAGACACGGAGAGCGATAGAGAGAGACGGAGGGCGATAGAGAGAGACGGAGGGCGATAGAGAGAGACGGAGGGCGATAGAGAGAGACGGAGGGCGATAGCGAGAGACGGAGGGCGATAGAGAGAGACGGAGAGCGATAGAGAGAGACGGAGGGCGATAGAGAGAGACGGAGAGCGATAGAGAGAGACGGAGGGCGATAGAGCGAGACGGAGGGCGACAGAGACGGAGGGCGATGGAGAGAGACGGAGGGCGATACAGAGAGACGGAGGGCGATAGAGAGAGACGGAGAGCGAGAGAGAGAGACGGAGAGCGATAGAGAGAGACGGAGGGCGACAGAGTGAGACGGAGAGCGATACAGAGAGACGGAGAGCGACAGAGAGAGACGGAGGGCGACAGAGAGAGACGTAGGGCGATAGAGAGACTGAGGGCGATAGAATGAGACGGAGAGCGATAGAGAGAGACGGAGGGCGATAGAGAGAGACGGAGGGCGATAGAGAGAGACGGAGGGCGATAGGGAGAGACGGAGGGCGATAGGGAGAGACGGAGGGCGATAGGGAGAGACGGAGGGCGATAGAGAGAGACGGAGGGCGATAGAGAGAGACGGAGGGCGCTAGAGAGAGACGGAGGGCGATAGAGAGAGACGGAGAGCGATAGAGAGAGACGGAGGGCGATAGAGAGAGACGGAGGGCGATAGAGAGAGACGGAGGGCGATAGAGAGAGACGGAGGGCGATAGAGAGAGACGGAGGGCGATGGAGAGAGACGGAGAGCGATGGAGAGAGACGGAGGGCGATGGAGAGTGACGGAGAGCGAGAGAGAGAGACGGAGGGCGATAGAGAGAGACGGAGGGCGATAGAGAGAGACGGAGGGCGATAGAGAGAGACGGAGGGCGATAGAGAGAGACGGAGAGCGATGGACAGAGACGGAGAGCGATAGAGAGAGACGGAGGGCGATAGCGAGAGACACGGAGAGCAATAGAGAGAGACGGAGAGCGATAGAGAGAGACGGAGGGCGATAGCGAGAGACACGGAGAGCGATAGAGAGAGACGGAGGGCGATAGAGAGAGACGGAGGGCGATAGAGAGAGACGGAGGGCGATAGAGAGAGACGGAGGGCGATAGCGAGAGACGGAGGGCGATAGAGAGAGACGGAGAGCGATAGAGAGAGACGGAGGGCGATAGAGAGAGACGGAGAGCGATAGAGAGAGACGGAGGGCGATAGAGCGAGACGGAGGGCGACAGAGACGGAGGGCGATGGAGAGAGACGGAGGGCGATACAGAGAGACGGAGGGCGATAGAGAGAGACGGAGGGCGATAGAGAGAGACGGAGAGCGAGAGAGAGAGACGGAGAGCGATAGAGAGAGACGGAGGGCGACAGAGTGAGACGGAGAGCGATACAGAGAGACGGAGAGCGATAGAGAGAGACGGAGGGCGATAGAGAGAGACGGAGGGCGATAGAGAGAGACGGAGGGCGATAGAGAGAGACGGAGGGCGATGGAGAGCGACGGAGGGCGATAGAGAGAGAGACGGAGGGCGATAGAGAGAGATGGAGGGCGATGGAGAGAGACGGAGGGCGATGGAGAGAGACGGAGGACGATACAGAGAGACGGAGGGCGAGAGAGAGAGACGGAGGGCGATAGAGACGGAGAGCGGTAGAGAGAGACGGAGGGCGATACAGAGAGACGGAGGGCGCTAGAGAGAGACGGAGGGCGATAGAGAGAGACGGAGGGCGATAGAGAGAGACGGAGAGCGATAGAGAGACGGAGAGCGATAGAGAGAGACGGAGGGCGATAGAGAGAGACGGAGGGCGATAGAGAGAGACGGAGGGCGACAGAGAGAGACGGAGGGCGATAGAGAGAGACGGAGAGCGATAGAGACGGAGGGCGATAGAGAGAGACGGAGAGCGAGAGAGAGAGACGGAGGGAGATAGAGAGAGACGGAGGGCGATAGAGAGAGACGGAGGGCGATAGAGTGAGACGGAGAGCGAGAGACACGGAGAGCGATAGAGTGAGACGGTGAGCGATACAGAGAGACGGAGGGCGATAGCGAGAGACGGAGGGCGACAGAGTGAGACGGAGAGCGATAGAGAGAGACGGAGGGCGATAGAGAGAGACGGAGAGCGATAGAGAGAGACGGAGGGCGATAGCGAGAGACGGAGGGCGAGAGAGAGAGACGGAGGGCGATGGAGAGAGACGGAGGGCGATGGAGAGAGACGGAGGGCGATAGCGAGAGACGGAGGGCGAGAGAGAGAGACGGAGGGCGATAGAGAGAGACGGAGAGCGATAGAGGGAGACGGAGAGCGATAGAGAGAGACGGAGGGCGACAGAGTGAGACGGAGAGCGATAGAGAGAGACGGAGGGCGATAGAGAGAGACGGAGAGCGATAGAGAGAGACGGAGGGCGATAGAGAGAGACGGAGAGCGATAGAGAGACGGAGGGCAATAGAGAGAGACGGAGGGCGATAGAGAGAGACGGAGGGCGATAGAGAGAGACGGAGGGCGATGGAGAGCGACGGAGGGCGATAGAGAGACGGAGGGCGATAGAGAGAGACGGAGGGCGATAGAGAGACGGAGAGCGATAGAGCGAGACGGAGAGCGATAGAGACGGAGGGCGATAGAGAGAGACGGAGAGCGATAGAGAGAGACGGAGAGCGATAGAGAGAGACGGAGGGCGATAGAGAGAGACGGAGGGCGACAGAGAGAGACGGAGGGCGACAGAGAGAGACGGAGGGCGATAGAGAGAGACGGAGAACGATAGAGACGGAGGGCGATAGAGAGAGACGGAGACGAGAGAGAGAGACGGAGGGAGATAGAGAGAGACGGAGGGCGATAGAGAGAGACGGAGGGCGATAGAGTGAGACGGAGAGCGAGAGACATGGAGAGCGATAGAGTGAGACGGTGAGCGATACAGAGAGACGGAGGGCAATAGCGAGAGACGGAGAGCGATAGAGAGAGACGGAGGGCGATAGCGAGAGACGGAGGGCGAGAGAGAGAGACGGAGGGCGATGGAGAGAGACGGAGGGCGATAGCGAGAGACGGAGGGAGATAGAGAGAGACGGAGGGCGATAGAGAGAAACGGAGGGCGATAGAGACGGAGGGCGATAGAGACGGAGGGCGATAGAGAGAGACGGAGGGCGATAGAGAGAGTCGGAGAGCGAGAGAGAGAGACGGAGAGCGATGGAGAGAGACGGAGAGCGATAGAGACGGAGGGCGATAGAGACGGAGGGCGATAGAGAGAGACGGAGGGCGATAGAGAGAGACGGAGGGCGAGAGAGAGAGACGGAGGGCGATAGAGAGAGACGGAGAGCGATAGAGAGAGACGCAGGGCGATAGAGAGAGACGGAGAGCGATAGAGAGAGACGGAGAGCGATAGAGAGAGACGGAGAGCGATAGAGAGAGACGGAGAGCGATAGAGAGAGACGGAGAGCGATAGAGAGAGACGGAGGGCGAGAGAGAGACGGAGGGCGATAGAGAGAGACGGAGAGCGATATGAGAGACGGAGGGCGATAGAGAGAGACGGAGAGCGATAGAGAGAGACGGAGGGCGATAGAGAGAGACGGAGGGCGATAGAGAGAGACGGAGGGCGATAGAGAGAGACGGAGAGCGATAGAGAGAGACGGAGAGCGATAGAGAGAGACGGAGAGCGATGGAGAGAGACGGAGAGCGATAGAGAGAGACGGAGGGCGATAGCGAGAGACGGAGAGCGAGAGAGAGAGACGGAGAGCGATAGAGACGGAAGGCGATAGAGAGAGACGGAGAGCGACAGAGAGAGACGGAGAGCGATAGAGAGAGACGGAGAGCGATAGAGAGAGACGGAGGGCGATAGAGAGAGACGGAGGGCGATAGAGAGACGGAGAGCGATAGAGAGAGACGGAGGGCGATAGAGAGAGACGGAGAGCGATAGAGAGAGACGGAGGGCGATAGGGAGAGACGGAGGGCGATAGCGAGAGACACGGAGAGCGATAGAGAGAGACGGAGGGCGATAGCGAGAGACGGAGGGCGATAGAGAGAGACGGAGAGCGATAGAGAGAGACGGAGGGCGATAGAGCGAGACGGAGGGCGATAGAGCGAGACGGAGGGCGATAGAGAGAGACGGAGGGCGATAGAGAGAGACGGAGGGCGATAGAGAGAGACGGAGGGCGAGAGAGAGACGGAGGGCGATAGAGAGAGACGGAGAGCGATATGAGAGACGGAGGGCGATAGAGAGAGACGGAGAGCGATAGAGAGAGACGGAGGGCGATAGAGAGAGACGGAGGGCGATAGAGAGAGACGGAGGGCGATAGAGAGACGGAGAGCGATAGAGAGAGACGGAGAGCGATAGAGAGAGACGGAGAGCGATGGAGAGAGACGGAGAGCGATAGAGAGAGACGGAGGGCGATAGCGAGAGACGGAGAGCGAGAGAGAGAGACGGAGAGCGATAGAGACGGAAGGCGATAGAGAGAGACGGAGAGCGACAGAGAGAGACGGAGAGCGATAGAGAGAGACGGAGGGCGATAGAGAGAGACGGAGGGCGATAGAGAGACGGAGAGCGATAGAGAGAGACGGAGGGCGATAGAGAGAGACGGAGAGCGATAGAGAGAGACGGAGGGCGATAGGGAGAGACGGAGGGCGATAGCGAGAGACACGGAGAGCGATAGAGAGAGACGGAGGGCGATAGCGAGAGACGGAGGGCGATAGAGAGAGACGGAGAGCGATAGAGAGAGACGGAGGGCGATAGAGCGAGACGGAGGGCGATAGAGCGAGACGGAGGGCGATAGAGAGAGACGGAGAGCGATAGAGAGAGACGGAGGGCGATAGAGAGAGACGGAGGGCGATAGAGAGAGACGGAGGGCGATAGAGAGAGACGGAGAGCGATAGAGAGAGACGGAGGGCGATAGAGAGAGACGGAGAGCGATGGAGAGAGACGGAGAGCGATAGAGAGAGACGGAGGGCGATAGCGAGAGACGGAGAGCGAGAGAGAGAGACGGAGAGCGATAGAGACGGAAGGCGATAGAGAGAGACGGAGAGCGACAGAGAGAGACGGAGAGCGATAGAGAGAGACGGAGAGCGATAGAGAGAGACGGAGGGCGATAGAGAGAGACGGAGGGCGATAGAGAGACGGAGGGCGATAGAGAGAGACGGAGAGCGATAGAGAGAGACGGAGGGCGATAGGGAGAGACGGAGGGCGATAGCGAGAGACACGGAGAGCGATAGAGAGAGACGGAGGGCGATAGCGAGAGACGGAGGGCGATAGAGAGAGACGGAGAGCGATAGAGAGAGACGGAGGGCGATAGAGCGAGACGGAGGGCGACAGAGACGGAGGGCGATACAGAGAGACGGAGGGCGATAGAGAGAGACGGAGAGCGATAGAGAGAGACGGAGGGCGATAGAGAGAGACGGAGAGCGAGAGAGAGAGAGACGGAGAGCGATAGAGAGAGACGGAGGGCGACAGAGTGAGACGGAGAGCGATATAGAGAGACGGAGAGCGATAGAGAGAGACGGAGGGCGATAGAGAGAGACGGAGGGCGATAGAGAGAGACGGAGGGCGATGGAGAGCGACGGAGGGCGATAGAGAGAGAGACGGAGGGCGATAGAGAGAGAGACGGAGGGCGATAGAGAGAGACGGAGGGCGATAGAGAGACGGAGAGCGATAGAGCGAGACGGAGAGCGATAGAGACGGAGGGCGATGGAGAGAGACGGAGGGCGATACAGAGAGACGGAGGGCGATACAGAGAGACGGAGGGCGAGAGAGAGAGACGGAGGGCGATAGAGACGGAGAGCGGTAGAGAGAGACGGAGGGCGATACAGAGAGACGGAGGGCGATAGAGAGACGGAGGGCGATAGAGAGAGACGGAGGGCGATAGAGAGAGACGGAGGGCGATAGAGAGAGACGGAGAGCGATAGAGAGAGACGGAGAGCGATAGAGAGAGACGGAGGGCGATAGAGAGAGACGGAGGGCGATAGAGAGAGACGGAAGGCGATAGAGAGAGACGGAGGGCGACAGAGAGAGACGG
The DNA here is from genome assembly GCF_047496885.1 of Scyliorhinus torazame. Taxonomy (NCBI): domain Eukaryota; kingdom Metazoa; phylum Chordata; class Chondrichthyes; order Carcharhiniformes; family Scyliorhinidae; genus Scyliorhinus; species Scyliorhinus torazame. The sequence goes on along the minus strand of NC_092729.1, from coordinate 80,204,165 downwards.
AGAGCGATAGAGAGAGACGGAGAGCGAGAGAGAGAGACGGAGAGCGATAGAGAGAGACGGAGGGCGATAGAGAGAGACGGAGGGCGATAGAGAGAGACGGAGGGCGATAGAGTGAGACGGAGAGCGAGAGACACGGAGAGCGATAGAGTGAGACGGTGAGCGATACAGAGAGACGGAGGGCGATAGAGAGAGACGGAGGGCGACAGAGAGAGACGGAGGGCTATAGAGAGAGACGGAGGGCGATAGAGAGAGACGGAGGGCGACGGAGAGAGACGGAGAGCGATAGAGAGAGACGGAGGGCGATAGCGAGAGACGGAGGGCGAGAGAGACGGAGGGCGATAGAGAGAGACGGAGAGCGATAGAGGGAGACGGAGAGCGATAGAGAGAGACGGAGGGCGACAGAGTGAGACGGAGAGCGATAGAGAGAGACGGAGAGAGACGGAGGGCGATGGAGAGCGACGGAGGGCGATAGAGAGAGAGACAGAGGGCGATAGAGAGAGACGGAGGGCGATAGAGACGGAGGGCGATACAGAGAGACGGAGGGCGAGAGAGTGAGACGGAGGGCGATAGAGACGGAGAGCGGTAGAGAGAGACGGAGGGCGATACCGATAGACGGAGGGCGATAGAGAGAGACGGAGGGCGATAGAGAGAGACGGAGGGCAATAGCGAGAGACGGAGAGCGATAGAGAGAGACGGAGGGCGATAGCGAGAGACGGAGGGCGAGAGAGAGAGACGGAGGGCGATGGAGAGAGACGGAGAGCGATAGAGAGACGGAGGGCGATAGCGAGAGACGGAGGGAGATAGAGAGAGACGGAGGGCGAGAGAGAGACGGAGGGCGATAGAGAGAGACGGAGAGCGATAGAGGGAGACGGAGGGCGATAGAGAGAGACGGAGGGCGATAGAGAGAGACGAAGGGCGATAGAGAGAGACGAAGGGCGATAGAGAGAGACGGAGGGCGATAGGGAGAGACGGAGGGCGATAGAGAGAGACGGAGGGCGATAGAGACGGAGGGCGATAGAGAGAGACGGAGGGCGATAGAGAGAGTCGGAGGGCGAGAGAGAGAGACGGGGGGCGATAGAGAGAGACGGAGAGCGATAGAGAGAGACGGAGACCGATAGAGAGAGACGGAGAGCGATAGAGAGAGACGGAGGGCGATAGAGAGAGACGGAGACCGATAGAGAGTGACGGAGAGCGATAGAGAGAGACGGAGGGCGATGGAGAGAGACGGAGAGCGATAGAGAGAGACGGAGAGCGAGAGAGAGAGACGGAGAGCGATAGAGAGAGACGGAGGGCGACAGAGTGAGACGGAGAGCGATATAGAGAGACGGAGAGCGATAGAGAGAGACGGAGGGCGATAGAGAGAGACGGAGGGCGATAGAGAGAGACGGAGGGCGATGGAGAGCGACGGAGGGCGATAGAGAGAGAGACGGAGGGCGATAGAGAGAGACGGAGGGCGATAGAGAGAGACGGAGGGCGATGGAGAGAGACGGAGGGCGATGGAGAGAGACGGAGGACGATACAGAGAGACGGAGGGCGAGAGAGAGAGACGGAGGGCGATAGAGACGGAGAGCGGTAGAGAGAGACGGAGGGCGATACAGAGAGACGGAGGGCGCTAGAGAGAGACGGAGGGCGATAGAGAGAGACGGAGGGCGATAGAGAGAGACGGAGAGCGATAGAGAGACGGAGAGCGATAGAGAGAGACGGAGGGCGATAGAGAGAGACGGAGGGCGATAGAGAGAGACGGAGGGCGACAGAGAGAGACGGAGGGCGATAGAGAGAGACGGAGGGCGATAGAGAGAGACGGAGAGCGAGAGAGAGAGACGGAGGGCGATAGAGAGAGACGGAGAGCGATAGAGAGAGACGGAGGGCGATAGGGAGAGACGGAGGGCGATAGCGAGAGACACGGAGAGCGATAGAGAGAGACGGAGGGCGATAGCGAGAGACGGAGGGCGATAGAGAGAGACGGAGGGCGATAGAGAGAGACGGAGGGCGATAGAGCGAGACGGAGGGCGATAGAGAGAGACGGAGAGCGATAGAGAGAGACGGAGGGCGATAGAGAGAGACGGAGGGCGATAGAGAGAGACGGAGGGCGATAGAGAGAGACGGAGAGCGATAGAGAGAGACGGAGGGCGATAGAGAGAGACGGAGAGCGATATGAGAGACGGAGGGCGATAGAGAGAGACGGAGAGCGATAGAGAGAGACGGAGGGCGATAGAGAGAGACGGAGGGCGATAGAGAGAGACGGAGGGCGATAGAGATAGACGGAGGGCGATAGAGAGAGACGGAGGGCGATAGAGAGAGACGGAGGGCGATAGAGTGAGACGGAGAGCGAGAGACACGGAGAGCGATAGAGTGAGACGGTGAGCGATACAGAGAGACGGAGGGCGACAGAGAGAGACGGAGGGCGACAGAGAGAGACGGAGAGCGATAGCGAGAGACGGAGAGCGATAGAGAGAGACGGAGGGCGACAGAGAGAGACGGAGGGCGACGGAGAGAGACGGAGAGCGATAGAGAGAGACGGAGGGCGATAGCGAGAGACGGAGGGCGAGAGAGACGGAGGGCGATAGAGAGAGACGGAGAGCGATAGAGAGAGACGGAGGGCGATAGAGAGAGACGGAGAGCGATAGAGAGAGACGGAGGGCGACAGAGAGAGACGGAGGGCGACGGAGAGAGACGGAGAGCGATAGAGAGAGACGGAGGGCGATAGCGAGAGACGGAGGGCGAGAGAGACGGAGGGCGATAGAGAGAGACGGAGAGCGATAGAGGGAGACGGAGAGCGATAGAGAGAGACGGAGGGCGACAGAGTGAGACGGAGAGCGATAGAGAGAGACGGAGAGAGACGGAGGGCGATGGAGAGCGACGGAGGGCGATGGAGAGCGACGGAGGGCGATAGAGAGAGAGACAGAGGGCGATAGAGAGAGACGGAGGGCGATAGAGAGACGGAGAGGGATAGAGCGAGACGGAGAGCGATAGAGACGGAGAGCGATAGAGACGGAGAGCGATAGAGAGAGACGGAGGGCGACAGAGAGAGACGGAGAGCGATAGAGAGAGACGGAGGGCGATAGAGAGAGACGGAGGGCGATAGAGAGTGACGGAGGGCGATAGAGAGAGACGGAGGGCGACGGAGAGCGATAGAGAGAGACGGAGGGCGATAGCGAGAGACGGAGGGCGAGAGAGACGGAGGGCGATAGAGAGAGACGGAGAGCGATAGAGAGAGACGGAGGGCGATAGAGAGAGACGGAGAGCGATAGAGAGAGACGGAGGGCGACAGAGAGAGACGGAGGGCGACGGAGAGAGACGGAGAGCGATAGAGAGAGACGGAGGGCGATAGCGAGAGACGGAGGGCGAGAGAGACGGAGGGCGATAGAGAGAGACGGAGAGCGATAGAGGGAGACGGAGAGCGATAGAGAGAGACGGAGGGCGACAGAGTGAGACGGAGAGCGATAGAGAGAGACGGAGAGAGACGGAGGGCGATGGAGAGCGACGGAGGGCGATGGAGAGCGACGGAGGGCGATGGAGAGCGACGGAGGGCGATAGAGAGAGAGACAGAGGGCGATAGAGAGAGACGGAGGGCGATAGAGAGACGGAGAGGGATAGAGCGAGACGGAGAGCGATAGAGACGGAGGGCGATGGAGAGAGACGGAGGGCGATACAGAGAGACGGAGGGCGAGAGAGTGAGACGGAGGGCGATAGAGACGGAGAGCGGTAGAGAGAGACGGAGGGCGATACCGATAGACGGAGGGCGATAGAGAGAGACGGAGGGCAATAGCGAGAGACGGAGAGCGATAGAGAGAGACGGAGGGCGATAGCGAGAGACGGAGGGCGAGAGAGAGAGACGGAGGGCGATGGAGAGAGACGGAGAGCGATAGAGAGACGGAGGGCGATAGCGAGAGACGGAGGGAGATAGAGAGAGACGGAGGGCGAGAGAGAGACGGAGGGCGATAGAGAGAGACGGAGAGCGATAGAGGGAGACGGAGAGCGATAGAGAGAGACGGAGGGCGATAGAGAGAGACGGAGGGCGATAGAGAGAGACGAAGGGCGATAGAGAGACTGAGGGCGATAGAATGAGACGGAGAGCGATAGAGAGAGACGGAGGGCGATAGAGAGAGACGGAGGGCGATAGAGAGAGACGAAGGGCGATAGAGAGAGACGAAGGGCGATAGAGAGAGACGGAGGGCGATAGGGAGAGACGGAGGGCGATAGAGAGAGACGGAGGGCGATAGAGACGGAGGGCGATAGAGAGAGACGGAGGGCGATAGAGAGAGTCGGAGGGCGAGAGAGAGAGACGGGGGGCGATAGAGAGAGACGGAGAGCGATAGAGAGAGACGGAGACCGATAGAGAGAGACGGAGAGCGATAGAGAGAGACGGAGGGCGATAGAGAGAGACGGAGGGCGAGAGAGAGAGACGGAGAGCGATAGAGAGAGACGGAGACCGATAGAGAGTGACGGAGAGCGATAGAGAGAGACGGAGGGCGATGGAGAGAGACGGAGAGCGATAGAGAGAGACGGAGAGCGAGAGAGAGAGACGGAGAGCGATAGAGAGAGACGGAGGGCGACAGAGTGAGACGGAGAGCGATATAGAGAGACGGAGAGCGATAGAGAGAGACGGAGGGCGATAGAGAGAGACGGAGGGCGATAGAGAGAGACGGAGGGCGATGGAGAGCGACGGAGGGCGATAGAGAGAGAGACGGAGGGCGATAGAGAGAGACGGAGGGCGATGGAGAGAGACGGAGGGCGATGGAGAGAGACGGAGGACGATACAGAGAGACGGAGGGCGAGAGAGAGAGACGGAGGGCGATAGAGACGGAGAGCGGTAGAGAGAGACGGAGGGCGATACAGAGAGACGGAGGGCGCTAGAGAGAGACGGAGGGCGATAGAGAGAGACGGAGAGCGATAGAGAGACGGAGAGCGATAGAGAGAGACGGAGGGCGATAGAGAGAGACGGAGGGCGATAGAGAGAGACGGAGGGCGACAGAGAGAGACGGAGGGCGATAGAGAGAGACGGAGAGCGATAGAGACGGAGGGCAATAGAGAGAGACGGAGAGCGAGAGAGAGAGACGGAGGGCGATAGAGAGAGACGGAGAGCGATAGAGAGAGACGGAGGGCGATAGCGAGAGACACGGAGAGCGATAGAGAGAGACGGAGGGCGATAGCGAGAGACGGAGGGCGATAGAGAGAGACGGAGAGCGATAGAGAGAGACGGAGGGCGATAGAGCGAGACGGAGGGCGATAGAGCGAGACGGAGGGCGATAGAGAGAGACGGAGAGCGATAGAGAGAGACGGAGGGCGATAGAGAGAGACGGAGGGCGATAGAGAGAGACGGAGGGCGATAGAGAGAGACGGAGAGCGATAGAGAGAGACGGAGGGCGATAGAGAGAGACGGAGAGCGATGGAGAGAGACGGAGAGCGATAGAGAGAGACGGAGGGCGATAGCGAGAGACGGAGAGCGAGAGAGAGAGACGGAGAGCGATAGAGACGGAAGGCGATAGAGAGAGACGGAGAGCGACAGAGAGAGACGGAGAGCGATAGAGAGAGACGGAGAGCGATAGAGAGAGACGGAGGGCGATAGAGAGAGGCGGAGGGCGATAGAGAGACGGAGGGCGATAGAGAGACGGAGGGCGATAGAGAGAGACGGAGAGCGATAGAGAGAGACGGAGGGCGATAGGGAGAGACGGAGGGCGATAGCGAGAGACACGGAGAGCGATAGAGAGAGACGGAGGGCGATAGCGAGAGACGGAGGGCGATAGAGAGAGACGGAGAGCGATAGAGAGAGACGGAGGGCGATAGAGCGAGACGGAGGGCGACAGAGACGGAGGGCGATACAGAGAGACGGAGGGCGATAGAGAGAGACGGAGAGCGATAGAGAGAGACGGAGGGCGATAGAGAGAGACGGAGAGCGAGAGAGAGAGAGACGGAGAGCGATAGAGAGAGACGGAGGGCGACAGAGTGAGACGGAGAGCGATATAGAGAGACGGAGAGCGATAGAGAGAGACGGAGGGCGATAGAGAGAGACGGAGGGCGATAGAGAGAGACGGAGGGCGATGGAGAGCGACGGAGGGCGATAGAGAGAGAGACGGAGGGCGATAGAGAGAGAGACGGAGGGCGATAGAGAGAGACGGAGGGCGATAGAGAGAGACGGAGGGCGATAGAGAGACGGAGGGCGATAGAGAGACGGAGGGCGATAGAGAGACGGAGGGCGATAGAGAGACGGAGGGCGATACAGAGAGACGGAGGGCGATACAGAGAGACGGAGGGCGAGAGAGAGAGACGGAGGGCGATAGAGACGGAGAGCGGTAGAGAGAGACGGAGGGCGATACAGAGAGAGGGAGGGCGATAGAGAGACGGAGGGCGATAGAGAGAGACGGAGGGCGATAGAGAGAGACGGAGAGCGATAGAGAGAGACGGAGAGCGATAGAGAGAGACGGAGGGCGATAGAGAGAGACGGAGGGCGATAGAGAGAGACGGAAGGCGATAGAGAGAGACGGAGGGCGACAGAGAGAGACGGAGAGCGATAGAGAGAGACGGAGAGCGAGAGAGAGAGACGGAGGGCGATAGAGAGAGACGGAGGGCGATAGAGAGAGACGGAGGGCGATAGAGAGAGACGGAGGGCGATAGAGAGAGACGGAGGGCGATAGAGTGAGACGGAGAGCGAGAGACACGGAGAGCGATAGAGTGAGACGGTGAGCGATACAGAGAGACGGAGGGCGATAGAGAGAGACGGAGGGCGACGGAGAGAGACGGAGAGCGATAGAGAGAGACGGAGGGCGAGAGAGACGGAGGGCGATAGAGAGAGACGGAGAGCGATAGAGGGAGACGGAGAGCGATAGAGAGAGACGGAGGGCGACAGAGTGAGACGGAGAGCGATAGAGAGAGACGGAGAGAGACGGAGGGCGATGGAGAGCGACGGAGGGCGATGGAGAGCGACGGAGGGCGATAGAGAGAGAGACAGAGGGCGATAGAGAGAGACGGAGGGCGATAGAGACGGAGAGCGATGGAGAGCGACGGAGGGCGATAGAGAGAGAGACAGAGGGCGATAGAGAGAGACGGAGGGCGATAGAGAGACGGAGAGGGATAGAGCGAGACGGAGAGCGATAGAGACGGAGGGCGAGAGAGTGAGACGGAGGGCGATAGAGACGGAGAGCGGTAGAGAGAGACGGAGGGCGATACCGATAGACGGAGGGCGATAGAGAGAGACGGAGGGCGATAGAGAGAGACGGAGGGCAATAGCGAGAGACGGAGAGCGATAGAGAGAGACGGAGGGCGATAGCGAGAGACGGAGGGCGAGGGAGAGAGACGGAGGGCGATGGAGAGAGACGGAGAGCGATAGAGAGACGGAGGGCGATAGCGAGAGACGGAGGGAGATAGAGAGAGACGGAGGGCGAGAGAGAGACGGAGGGCGATAGAGAGAGACGGAGAGCGATAGAGGGAGACGGAGGGCGATAGAGAGAGACGGAGGGCGATAGAGAGAGACGGAGGGCGATAGAGAGACTGAGGGCGATAGAATGAGACGGAGAGCGATAGAGAGAGACGGAGGGCGATAGAGAGAGACGGAGGGCGATAGAGAGAGACGAAGGGCGATAGAGAGAGACGAAGGGCGATAGAGAGAGACGAAGGGCGATAGAGAGAGACGGAGGGCGATAGGGAGAGACGGAGGGCGATAGAGAGAGACGGAGGGCGATAGAGACGGAGGGCGATAGAGAGAGACGGAGGGCGATAGAGAGAGTCGGAGGGCGAGAGAGAGAGACGGGGGGCGATAGAGAGAGACGGAGAGCGATAGAGAGAGACGGAGACCGATAGAGAGAGACGGAGAGCGATAGAGAGAGACGGAGGGCGATAGAGAGAGACGGAGACCGATAGAGAGTGACGGAGAGCGATAGAGAGAGACGGAGGGCGATGGAGAGAGACGGAGAGCGATAGAGAGAGACGGAGAGCGAGAGAGAGAGACGGAGAGCGATAGAGAGAGACGGAGGGCGACAGAGTGAGACGGAGAGCGATATAGAGAGACGGAGAGCGATAGAGAGAGACGGAGGGCGATAGAGAGAGACGGAGGGCGATAGAGAGAGACGGAGGGCGATGGAGAGCGACGGAGGGCGATAGAGAGAGAGACGGAGGGCGATAGAGAGAGACGGAGGGCGATGGAGAGAGACGGAGGGCGATGGAGAGAGACGGAGGACGATACAGAGAGACGGAGGGCGAGAGAGAGAGACGGAGGGCGATAGAGACGGAGAGCGGTAGAGAGAGACGGAGGGCGATACAGAGAGACGGAGGGCGCTAGAGAGAGACGGAGGGCGATAGAGAGAGACGGAGGGCGATAGAGAGAGACGGAGAGCGATAGAGAGAGACGGAGGGCGATAGAGAGAGACGGAGGGCGATAGAGAGAGACGGAGGGCGACAGAGAGAGACGGAGGGCGATGGAGAGAGACGGAGGGCGATGGAGAGAGACGGAGGACGATACAGAGAGACGGAGGGCGAGAGAGAGAGACGGAGGGCGATAGAGACGGAGAGCGGTAGAGAGAGACGGAGGGCGATACAGAGAGACGGAGGGCGCTAGAGAGAGACGGAGGGCGATAGAGAGAGACGGAGGGCGATAGAGAGAGACGGAGAGCGATAGAGAGACGGAGAGCGATAGAGAGAGACGGAGGGCGATAGAGAGAGACGGAGGGCGATAGAGAGAGACGGAGGGCGACAGAGAGAGACGGAGGGCGATAGAGAGAGACGGAGAGCGATAGAGACGGAGGGCGATAGAGAGAGACGGAGAGCGAGAGAGAGAGACGGAGGGAGATAGAGAGAGACGGAGGGCGATAGAGAGAGACGGAGGGCGATAGAGTGAGACGGAGAGCGAGAGACACGGAGAGCGATAGAGTGAGACGGTGAGCGATACAGAGAGACGGAGACGATAGAGAGAGACGGAGGGCAATAGCGAGAGACGGAGAGCGATAGAGAGAGACGGAGGGCGATAGCGAGAGACGGAGGGCGAGAGAGAGAGACGGAGGGCGATGGAGAGAGACGGAGGGCGATGGAGAGAGTCGGAGGGCGATAGCGAGAGACGGAGGGCGAGAGAGAGAGACGGAGGGCGATAGAGAGAGACGGAGAGCGATAGAGGGAGACGGAGAGCGATAGAGAGAGACGGAGGGCGACAGAGTGAGACGGAGAGCGATAGAGAGAGACGGAGAGCGATAGAGAGAGACGGAGGGCGATAGAGAGAGACGGAGGGCGATGGAGAGCGGCGGAGGGCGATAGAGAGAGACGGAGGGCGATAGAGAGAGACGGAGGGCGATAGAGAGAGACGGAGGGCGATAGAGAGACGGAGAGCGATAGAGCGAGACGGAGAGCGATAGAGACGGAGGGCGATGGAGAGAGACGGAGGGCGATACAGAGAGACGGAGGGCGAGAGAGAGAGACGGAGGGCGATAGAGACGGAGAGCGGTAGAGAGAGACGGAGGGCGATACAGAGAGACGGAGGGCGATAGAGAGAGACGGAGGGCGATAGAGACGGAGGGCGATAGAGAGAGACGGAGGGCGATAGAGAGAGACGGAGAGCGATAGAGAGAGACGGAGAGCGATAGAGAGAGACGGAGGGCGATAGAGAGAGATGGAGGGCGATAGAGAGAGACGGAGGGCGACAGAGAGAGACGGAGGGCGATAGAGAGAGACGGAGAACGATAGAGACGGAGGGCGATAGAGAGAGACGGAGACGAGAGAGAGAGACGGAGGGAGATAGAGAGAGACGGAGGGCGATAGAGAGAGACGGAGGGCGATAGAGTGAGACGGAGAGCGAGAGACATGGAGAGCGATAGAGTGAGACGGAGAGCGATACAGAGAGACGGAGGGCAATAGCGAGAGACGGAGAGCGATAGAGAGAGACGGAGGGCGATAGCGAGCAACGGAGGGCGAGAGAGAGAGACGGAGGGCGATGGAGAGAGACGGAGAGCGATAGAGAGAGACGGAGGGCGATAGAGTGAGACGGTGAGCGATACAGAGAGACGGAGGGCAATAGCGAGAGACGGAGAGCGATAGAGAGAGACGGAGGGCGATAGCGAGCAACGGAGGGCGAGAGAGAGAGACGGAGGGCGATGGAGAGAGACGGAGAGCGATAGAGAGAGACGGAGGGCGATAGCGAGAGACGGAGGGAGATAGAGAGAGACGGAGGGCGATAGAGAGAGACGGAGGGCGATAGAGAGAAACGGAGGGCGATAGAGAGAGTCGGAGGGCGAGAGAGAGAGACGGAGAGCGATGGAGAGAGACGGAGAGCGATAGAGATGGAGGGCGATAGAGACGGAGGGCGATAGAGAGAGACGGAGGGCGAGAGAGAGAGACGGAGGGCGATAGAGAGAGACGGAGAGCGATAGAGAGAGACGCAGGGCGATAGAGAGAGACGGAGAGCGATAGAGAGAGACGGAGAGCGATAGAGAGAGACGGAGAGCGATAGAGAGAGACGGAGAGCGATAGAGAGAGACGGAGGGCGAGAGAGAGACGGAGGGCGATAGAGAGAGACGGAGGGCGATAGAGAGAGACGGAGAGCGATAGAGAGAGACGGAGGGCGATAGAGAGAGACGGAGGGCGATAGAGAGAGACGGAGGGCGATAGAGAGAGACGGAGGGCGATAGAGAGAGACGGAGGGCGATAGAGAGAGACGGAGAGCGATAGAGAGAGACGGAGAGCGATAGAGAGAGACGGAGAGCGATGGAGAGAGACGGAGAGCGATAGAGAGAGACGGAGGGCGATAGCGAGAGACGGAGAGCGAGAGAGAGAGACGGAGAGCGATAGAGACGGAAGGCGATAGAGAGAGACGGAGAGCGACAGAGAGAGACGGAGAGCGATAGAGAGAGACGGAGAGCGATAGAGAGAGACGGAGGGCGATAGAGAGAGACGGAGGGCGATAGAGAGACGGAGAGCGATAGAGAGAGACGGAGGGCGATAGAGAGAGACGGAGAGCGATAGAGAGAGACGGAGGGCGATAGGGAGAGACGGAGGGCGATAGCGAGAGACACGGAGAGCGATAGAGAGATACGGAGGGCGATAGAGAGAGACGGAGAGCGATAGAGAGAGACGGAGGGCGATAGAGCGAGACGGAGGGCGATAGAGCGAGACGGAGGGCGATAGAGAGAGACGGAGGGCGATAGAGAGAGACGGAGGGCGACAGAGAGAGACGGAGGGCGATAGAGAGAGACGGAGAGCGATAGAGAGAGACGGAGGGCGATAGAGAGAGACGGAGGGCGATAGAGAGAGACGGAGGGCGATAGAGAGAGACGGAGAGCGATAGAGAGAGACGGAGGGCGATAGAGAGAGACGGAGAGCGATGGAGAGAGACGGAGAGCGATAGAGAGAGACGGAGGGCGATAGCGAGAGACGGAGAGCGAGAGAGAGAGACGGAGAGCGATAGAGACGGAAGGCGATAGAGAGAGACGGAGAGCGACAGAGAGAGACGGAGAGCGATAGAGAGAGACGGAGAGCGATAGAGAGAGACGGAGGGCGATAGAGAGAGACGGAGGGCGATAGAGAGACGGAGAGCGATAGAGAGAGACGGAGGGCGATAGAGAGAGACGGAGAGCGATAGAGAGAGACGGAGGGCGATAGGGAGAGACGGAGGGCGATAGCGAGAGACACGGAGAGCGATAGAGAGAGACGGAGGGCGATAGCGAGAGACGGAGGGCGATAGAGAGAGACGGAGAGCGATAGAGAGAGACGGAGGGCGATAGAGCGAGACGGAGGGCGACAGAGACGGAGGGCGATGGAGAGAGACGGAGGGCGATACAGAGAGACGGAGGGCGATAGAGAGAGACGGAGAGCGATAGAGAGAGACGGAGGGCGATAGAGAGAGACGGAGAGCGAGAGAGAGAGAGACGGAGAGCGATAGAGAGAGACGGAGGGCGACAGAGTGAGACGGAGAGCGATATAGAGAGACGGAGAGCGATAGAGAGAGACGGAGAGCGATAGAGAGAGACGGAGGGCGATAGAGAGAGACGGAGGGCGATAGAGAGAGACGGAGGGCGATGGAGAGCGACGGAGGGCGATAGAGAGAGAGACGGAGGGCGATAGAGAGACGGAGAGCGATAGAGCGAGACGGAGAGCGATAGAGACGGAGGGCGATGGAGAGAGACGGAGGGCGATACAGAGAGACGGAAGGCGAGAGAGAGAGACGGAGGGCGATAGAGACGGAGAGCGGTAGAGAGAGACGGAGGGCGATACAGAGAGACGGAGGGCGATAGAGAGACGGAGGGCGATAGAGACGGAGAGCGATAGAGAGAGACGGAGGGCGATAGAGAGACGGAGAGCGATAGAGCGAGACGGAGAGCGATAGAGACGGAGGGCGATGGAGAGAGACGGAGGGCGATACAGAGAGACGGAAGGCGAGAGAGAGAGACGGAGGGCGATAGAGACGGAGAGCGGTAGAGAGAGACGGAGGGCGATACAGAGAGACGGAGGGCGATAGAGAGACTGAGGGCGATAGAGAGAGACGGAGGGCGATAGAGAGAGACGGAGGGCGATAGAGAGAGACGGAGAGCGATAGAGAGAGACGGAGAGCGATAGAGAGAGACGGAGGGCGATAGAGAGAGACGGAGGGCGATAGAGAGAGACGGAGGGCGATAGAGAGAGACGGAGGGCGATATAGAGAGACGGAGGGCGATAGAGAGAGACGGAGGGCGACAGAGAGAGACGGAGGGAGATAGAGAGAGACGGAGGGCGATAGAGAGAGACGGAGGGCGATAGAGTGAGACGGAGAGCGAGAGACACGGAGAGCGATAGAGTGAGACGGTGAGCGATACAGAGAGACGGAGGGCGATAGAGAGAGACGGAGGGCGACAGAGAGAGACGGAGAGCGAGAGAGAGAGACGGAGGGCGATAGCGAGAGACGGAGGGCGAGAGAGAGAGACGGAGGGCGATAGCGAGAGACGGAGGGCGAGAGAGAGAGACGGAGGGCGATGGAGAGAGACGGAGAGCGATAGAGAGAGACGGAGGGCGATAGCGAGAGACGGAGGGAGATAGAGAGAGACGGAGGGCGAGAGAGAGAGACGGAGGGCGATAGAGAGAGACGGAGAGCGATAGAGGGAGACGGAGAGCGATAGAGAGAGACGGAGGGCGATAGAGAGAGACGGAGGGCGATAGAGAGAGACGAAGGGCGATAGAGAGACTGAGGGCGATAGAATGAGACGGAGAGCGATAGAGAGAGACGGAGGGCGATAGAGAGAGACGGAGGGCGATAGAGAGAGACGAAGGGCGATAGAGAGAGACGAAGGGCGATAGAGAGAGACGGAGGGCGATAGGGAGAGATGGAGGGCGATAGAGAGAGACGGAGGGCGATAGAGACGGAGGGCGATAGAGAGAGACGGAGGGCGATAGAGAGAGACGGAGGGCGATAGAGAGAGTCGGAGGGCGAGAGAGAGAGACGGAGGGCGATAGAGAGAGACGGAGAGCGATAGAGAGAGACGGAGAGCGATAGAGAGAGACGGAGAGCGATAGAGAGAGACGGAGGGCGATAGAGAGAGACGGAGACCGATAGAGAGTGACGGAGAGCGATAGAGAGAGACGGAGGGCGATGGAGAGAGACGGAGAGCGATAGAGAGAGACGGAGGGCGATAGAGACGGAGGGCGATAGAGAGAGACGGAGGGCGATAGAGAGAGACGGAGGGCGATGGAGAGAGACGGAGAGCGATAGAGAGAGACGGAGGGCGATAGAGACGGAGGGCGATAGAGAGAGACGGAGGGCGATAGAGAGAGACGGAGGGCGAGAGAGAGAGACGGAGGGCGATAGAGAGAGACGGAGAGCGATAGAGAGAGACGCAGGGCGATAGAGAGAGACGGAGAGCGATAGAGAGAGACGGAGAGCGATAGAGAGAGACGGAGAGCGATAGAGAGAGACGGAGAGCGATAGAGAGAGACGGAGAGCGATAGAGAGAGACGGAGGGCGAGAGAGAGACGGAGGGCGATAGAGAGAGACGGAGAGCGATAGAGAGAGACGTAGGGCGATAGAGAGAGACGGAGGGCGATAGAGAGAGACGGAGAGCGATAGAGAGAGACGGAGGGCGGTAGAGAGAGACGAAGGGCGATAGAGAGAGACGGAGGGCGATAGGGAGAGACGGAGGGCGATAGGGAGAGACGGAGGGCGATAGGGAGAGACGGAGGGCGATAGAGAGAGACGGAGGGCGATAGAGACGGAGGGCGATAGAGAGAGACGGAGGGCGATAGAGAGAGACGGAGGGCGATAGAGAGAGTCGGAGGGCGAGAGAGAGAGACGGAGGGCGATAGAGAGAGACGGAGAGCGATAGAGAGAGACGGAGACCGATAGAGAGAGACGGAGAGCGATAGAGAGAGACGGAGGGCGATAGAGAGAGACGGAGACCGATAGAGAGTGACGGAGAGCGATAGAGAGAGACGGAGGGCGATGGAGAGAGACGGAGAGCGATAGAGAGAGACGGAGGGCGATAGAGACGGAGGGCGATAGAGAGAGACGGAGGGCGATAGAGAGAGACGGAGGGCGATAGAGAGAGACGGAGGGCGATAGAGAGAGACTGAGGGCGAGAGAGAGAGACGGAGGGCGATAGAGAGAGACGGAGGGCGATAGAGAGAGACGCAGGGCGATAGAGAGAGACGGAGAGCGATAGAGAGAGACGGAGAGCGATAGAGAGAGACGGAGAGCGATAGAGAGAGACGGAGGGCGATAGAGAGAGACGGAGGGCGATGGAGAGCGACGGAGGGCGATAGAGAGAGAGACGGAGGGCGATAGAGAGAGACGGAGGGCGATAGAGAGACGGAGAGGGATAGAGCGAGACGGAGAGCGATAGAGACGGAGAGCGGTAGAGAGAGACGGAGGGCGATACAGAGAGACGGAGGGCGATAGAGAGAGACGGAGGGCGATAGAGAGAGACGGAGGGCGATAGAGAGAGACGGAGGGCGATAGAGAGAGACGGAGAGCGATAGAGAGAGACGGAGGGCGATAGAGAGAGACGGAGAGCGATAGAGAGAGACGGAGGGCGATAGAGAGAGACGGAGGGCGATAGAGAGAGACGGAGGGCGATAGAGAGAGACGAAGGGCGATAGAGAGACTGAGGGCGATAGAATGAGACGGAGAGCGATAGAGAGAGACGGTGAGCGATACAGAGAGACGGAGGGCAATAGCGAGACACGGAGAGCGATAGAGAGAGACGGAGGGCGATAGCGAGAGACGGAGGGCGAGAGAGAGAGACGGAGGGCGATGGAGAGAGACGGAGAGCGATAGAGAGAGACGGAGGGCGATAGCGAGAGACGGAGGGAGATAGAGAGAGACGGAGGGCGAGAGAGAGAGACGGAGGGCGATAGAGAGAGACGGAGAGCGATAGAGGGAGACGGAGAGCGATAGAGAGAGACGGAGGGCGATAGAGAGAGACGGAGGGCGATAGAGAGAGACGAAGGGCGATAGAGAGACTGAGGGCGATAGAATGAGACGGAGAGCGATAGAGAGAGACGGAGGGCGATAGAGAGAGACGGAGGGCGATAGAGAGAGACGAAGGGCGATAGAGAGAGACGAAGGGCGATAGAGAGAGACGAAGGGCGATAGAGAGAGACGGAGGGCGATAGGGAGAGACGGAGGGCGATAGAGAGAGACGGAGGGCGATAGAGACGGAGGGCGATTGAGAGAGACGGAGGGCGATAGAGAGAGACGGAGGGCGATAGAGAGAGACGGAGGGCGATAGAGAGAGACGGAGGGCGATAGAGAGAGTCGGAGGGCGAGAGAGAGAGACGGAGGGCGATAGAGAGAGACGGAGAGCGATAGAGAGAGACGGAGAGCGATAGAGAGAGACGGAGAGCGATAGAGAGAGACGGAGGGCGATAGAGAGAGACGGAGACCGATAGAGAGTGACGGAGAGCGATAGAGAGAGACGGAGGGCGATGGAGAGAGACGGAGAGCGATAGAGAGAGACGGAGGGCGATAGAGACGGAGGGCGATAGAGAGAGACGGAGGGCGATAGAGAGAGACGGAGGGCGATGGAGAGAGACGGAGAGCGATAGAGAGAGACGGAGGGCGATAGAGACGGAGGGCGATAGAGAGAGATGGAGGGCGATAGAGAGAGACGGAGGGCGATAGAGAGAGACGGAGGGCGATAGAGAGAGACGGAGGGCGATAGAGAGAGACGGAGGGCGAGAGAGAGAGACGGAGGGCGATAGAGAGAGACGGAGAGCGATAGAGAGAGACGCAGGGCGATAGAGAGAGACGGAGAGCGATAGAGAGAGACGGAGAGCGATAGAGAGAGACGGAGAGCGATAGAGAGAGACGGAGAGCGATAGAGAGAGACGGAGGGCGAGAGAGAGACGGAGGGCGATAGAGAGAGACGGAGAGCGATAGAGAGAGACGTAGGGCGATAGAGAGAGACGGAGGGCGATAGAGAGAGACGGAGAGCGATAGAGAGAGACGGAGGGCGGTAGAGAGAGACAAAGGGCGATAGAGAGAGACGGAGGGCGATAGGGAGAGACGGAGGGCGATAGGGAGAGACGGAGGGCGATAGAGAGAGACGGAGGGCGATAGAGACGGAGGGCGATAGAGAGAGACGGAGGGCGATAGAGAGAGACGGAGGGCGATAGAGAGAGTCGGAGGGCGAGAGAGAGAGACGGAGGGCGATAGAGAGAGACGGAGAGCGATAGAGAGAGACGGAGAGCGATAGAGAGAGACGGAGGGCGATAGAGAGAGACGGAGACCGATAGAGAGTGACGGAGAGCGATAGAGAGAGACGGAGGGCGATGGAGAGAGACGGAGAGCGATAGAGAGAGACGGAGGGCGATAGAGACGGAGGGCGATAGAGAGAGACGGAGGGCGATAGAGAGAGACGGAGGGCGATAGAGAGAGACGGAGGGCGATAGAGAGAGACGGAGGGCGATAGAGAGAGACTGAGGGCGAGAGAGAGAGACGGAGGGCGATAGAGAGAGACGGAGGGCGATAGAGAGAGACGCAGGGCGATAGAGAGAGACGGAGAGCGATAGAGAGAGACGGAGAGCGATAGAGAGAGACGGAGAGCGATAGAGAGAGACGGAGAGCGATAGAGAGAGACGGAGAGCGATGGAGAGAGACGGAGGGCGAGAGAGAGACGGAGGGCGATAGAGAGAGACGGAGGGCGATAGAGAGAGACGGAGGGCGATAGAGAGAGACGGAGGGCGATAGAGAGAGACGGAGGGCGATAGAGAGAGACGGAGGGCGATAGAGACGGAGGGCGATAGAGAGAGACGGAGGGCGATAGAGAGAGACGGAGGGCGATAGAGAGAGTCGGAGGGCGATAGAGAGAGACGGAGGGCGATGGAGAGCGACGGAGGGCGATAGAGAGAGAGACGGAGGGCGATAGCGAGAGACGGAGGGCGAGAGAGAGAGACGGAGGGCGATGGAGAGAGACGGAGAGCGATAGAGAGAGACGGAGGGCGATAGCGAGAGACGGAGGGAGATAGAGAGAGACGGAGGGCGAGAGAGAGAGACGGAGGGCGATAGAGAGAGACGGAGAGCGATAGAGGGAGACGGAGAGCGATAGAGAGAGACGGAGGGCGATAGAGAGAGACGGAGGGCGATAGAGAGAGACGAAGGGCGATAGAGAGACTGAGGGCGATAGAATGAGACGGAGAGCGATAGAGAGAGACGGAGGGCGATAGAGAGAGACGAAGGGCGATAGAGAGAGACGAAGGGCGATAGAGAGAGACGGAGGGCGATAGGGAGAGACGGAGGGCGATAGAGAGAGACGGAGGGCGATAGAGACGGAGGGCGATAGAGAGAGACGGAGGGCGATAGAGAGAGACGGAGGGCGATAGAGAGAGTCGGAGGGCGAGAGAGAGAGACGGAGGGCGATAGAGAGAGACGGAGAGCGATAGAGAGAGACGGAGAGCGATAGAGAGAGACGGAGAGCGATAGAGAGAGACGGAGGGCGATAGAGAGAGACGGAGACCGATAGAGAGTGACGGAGAGCGATAGAGAGAGACGGAGGGCGATGGAGAGAGACGGAGGGTGATAGAGACGGAGGGCGATAGAGAGAGACGGAGGGCGATAGAGAGAGACGGAGGGCGATGGAGAGAGACGGAGAGCGATAGAGAGAGACGGAGGGCGATAGAGACGGAGGGCGATAGAGAGAGACGGAGAGCGATAGAGAGAGACGGAGGGCGAGAGAGAGACGGAGGGCGATAGAGAGAGACGGAGAGCGATAGAGAGAGACGTAGGGCGATAGAGAGAGACGGAGGGCGATAGAGAGAGACGGAGAGCGATAGAGAGAGACGGAGGGCGGTAGAGAGAGACGAAGGGCGATAGAGAGAGACGGAGGGCGATAGGGAGAGACGGAGGGCGATAGGGAGAGACGGAGGGCGATAGAGAGAGACGGAGGGCGATAGAGACGGAGGGCGATAGAGAGAGACGGAGGGCGATAGAGAGAGACGGAGGGCGATAGAGAGAGTCGGAGGGCGAGAGAGAGAGACGGAGGGCGATAGAGAGAGACGGAGAGCGATAGAGAGAGACGGAGAGCGATAGAGAGAGACGGAGGGCGATAGAGAGAGACGGAGACCGATAGAGAGTGACGGAGAGCGATAGAGAGAGACGGAGGGCGATGGAGAGAGACGGAGAGCGATAGAGAGAGACGGAGGGCGATAGAGACGGAGGGCGATAGAGAGAGACGGAGGGCGATAGAGAGAGACGGAGGGCGATAGAGAGAGACTGAGGGCGAGAGAGAGAGACGGAGGGCGATAGAGAGAGACGGAGGGCGATAGAGAGAGACGCAGGGCGATAGAGAGAGACGGAGAGCGATAGAGAGAGACGGAGAGCGATAGAGAGAGACGGAGAGCGATAGAGAGAGACGGAGAGCGATAGAGAGAGACGGAGAGCGATGGAGAGAGACGGAGGGCGAGAGAGAGACGGAGGGCGATAGAGAGAGACGGAGGGCGATAGAGAGAGACGGAGGGCGACAGAGAGAGACGGAGGGCGATAGAGAGAGACGGAGAGCGAGAGAGAGAGAGAGAGACGGAGGGAGATAGAGAGAGACGGAGGGCGATAGAGAGAGACGGAGGGCGATAGAGTGAGACGGAGAGCGAGAGACACGGAGAGCGATAGAGTGAGACGGTGAGCGATACAGAGAGACGGAGGGCAATAGCGAGAGACGGAGAGCGATAGAGAGAGACGGAGGGCGATAGCGAGAGACGGAGGGCGACAGAGAGAGACGGAGGGCGATAGCGAGAGACGGAGGGCGAGAGAGACGGAGGGCGATAGAGAGAGACGGAGAGCGATAGAGGGAGACGGAGAGCGATAGAGAGAGACGGAGGGCGACAGAGTGAGACGGAGAGCGATAGAGAGAGACGGAGAGCGATAGAGAGAGACGGAGGGCGATAGAGAGAGACGGAGGGCGATGGAGAGCGACGGAGGGCGATAGAGAGAGAGACGGAGGGCGATAGAGAGACGGAGAGGGATAGAGCGAGACGGAGAGCGATAGAGACGGAGAGCGGTAGAGAGAGACGGAGGGCGATACAGAGAGACGGAGGGCGATAGAGAGAGACGGAGGGCGATAGAGCGAGACGGAGAGCGATAGAGAGAGACGGAGGGCGATAGCGAGAGACGGAGGGCGAGAGAGAGAGACGGAGGGCGATGGAGAGAGACGGAGAGCGATAGAGAGAGACGGAGGGCGATAGCGAGAGACGGAGGGAGATAGAGAGAGACGGAGGGCGAGAGAGAGAGACGGAGGGAGATAGAGAGAGACGGAGAGCGATAGAGGGAGACGGAGAGCGATAGAGAGAGACGGAGGGTGATAGAGAGAGACGGAGGGCGATAGAGAGAGACGAAGGGCGATAGAGAGACTGAGGGCGATAGAATGAGACGGAGAGCGATAGAGAGAGACGGAGGGCGATAGAGAGAGACGGAGGGCGATAGAGAGAGACGGAGGGCGATAGAGAGAGACGGAGGGCGATAGAGAGAGACGGAGGGCGATAGAGAGAGACGAAGGGCGATAGAGAGAGACGAAGGGCGATAGAGAGAGACGGAGGGCGATAGGGAGAGACGGAGGGCGATAGAGAGAGACGGAGGGCGATAGAGACGGAGGGCGATAGAGAGAGACGGAGGGCGATAGAGAGAGTCGGAGGGCGAGAGAGAGAGACGGAGGGCGATAGAGAGAGACGGAGAGCGATAGAGAGAGACGGAGAGCGATAGAGAGAGACGGAGAGCGATAGAGAGAGACGGAGGGCGATAGAGAGAGACGGAGACCGATAGAGAGTGACGGAGAGCGATAGAGAGAGACGGAGGGCGATGGAGAGAGACGGAGAGCGATAGAGATAGACGGAGGGCGATAGAGACGGAGGGCGATAGAGAGAGACGGAGGGCGATAGAGAGAGACGGAGGGCGATGGAGAGAGACGGAGAGCGATAGAGAGAGACGGAGGGCGATAGAGACGGAGGGCGATAGAGAGAGACGGAGGGCGATAGAGAGAGACGGAGGGCGATAGAGAGAGACGGAGGGCGATAGAGAGAGACGGAGGGCGAGAGAGAGAGACGGAGGGCGAGAGAGAGAGACGGAGAGCGATAGAGAGAGACGCAGGGCGATAGAGAGAGATGGAGAGCGATAGAGAGAGACGGAGAGCGATAGAGAGACGGAGAGCGATAGAGAGAGACGGAGGGCGATAGAGAGAGACGGAGGGCGATAGAGAGAGACGGAGGGCGATAGAGAGAGACGGAGGGCGAGAGAGAGAGACGGAGGGCGAGAGAGAGAGACGGAGAGCGATAGAGAGAGACGCAGGGCGATAGAGAGAGACGGAGAGCGATAGAGAGAGACGGAGAGCGATAGAGAGAGACGGAGAGCGATAGAGAGAGACGGAGAGCGATAGAGAGAGACGGAGAGCGATAGAGAGAGACGGAGGGCGAGAGAGAGACGGAGGGCGATAGAGAGAGACGGAGAGCGATAGAGAGAGACGTAGGGCGATAGAGAGAGACGGAGGGCGATAGAGAGAGACGGAGAGCGATAGAGAGAGACGGAGGGCGGTAGAGAGAGACGAAGGGCGATAGAGAGAGACGGAGGGCGATAGGGAGAGACGGAGGGCGATAGAGAGAGACGGAGGGCGATAGAGAGAGACGGAGGGCGATAGAGAGAGACGGAGGGCGATAGAGAGAGTCGGAGGGCGAGAGAGAGAGACGGAGGGCGATAGAGAGAGACGGAGAGCGATAGAGAGAGACGGAGACCGATAGAGAGAGACGGAGAGCGATAGAGAGAGACGGAGGGCGATAGAGAGAGACGGAGACCGATAGAGAGTGACGGAGAGCGATAGAGAGAGACGGAGGGCGATGGAGAGAGACGGAGAGCGATAGAGAGAGACGGAGGGCGATAGAGACGGAGGGCGATAGAGAGAGACGGAGGGCGATAGAGAGAGACGGAGGGCGATAGAGAGAGACGGAGGGCGATAGAGAGAGACTGAGGGCGAGAGAGAGAGACGGAGGGCGATAGAGAGAGTCGGAGGGCGATAGAGAGAGACGCAGGGCGATAGAGAGAGACGGAGAGCGATAGAGAGAGACGGAGAGCGATAGAGAGAGACGGAGAGCGATAGAGAGAGACGGAGAGCGATGGAGAGAGACGGAGAGCGATGGAGAGAGACGGAGGGCGAGAGAGAGACGGAGGGCGATAGAGAGAGACGGAGAGCGATAGAGAGAGACGGAGAGCGATAGAGAGAGACGGAGAGCGATAGAGAGAGACGGAGACCGATAGAGAGAGACGGAGGGCGATGGAGAGAGACGGAAAGCGATAGAGAGAGACGGAGGGCGATAGAGACGGAGGGCGATAGAGAGAGACGGAGGGCGATAGAGAGAGACGGAGGGCGATAGAGAGAGACGGAGGGCGAGAGAGAGAGACGGAGGGCGATAGAGAGAGACGGAGAGCGATAGAGAGAGACGCAGGGCGATAGAGAGAGACGGAGAGCGATAGAGAGAGACGGAGAGCGATAGAGAGAGACGGAGAGCGATAGAGAGAGACGGAGGGCGAGAGAGAGACGGAGGGCGATAGAGAGAGACGGAGAGCGATAGAGAGAGACGTAGGGCGATAGAGAGAGACGGAGGGCGATAGAGAGAGACGGAGAGCGATAGAGAGAGACGGAGGGCGGTAGAGAGAGACGGAGAGCGATAGGGAGAGACGGAGGGCGATAGGGAGAGACGGAGGGCGATAGGGAGAGACGGAGGGCGCTAGAGAGAGACGGAGGGCGATAGAGAGAGACGGAGGGCGATAGAGAGAGACGGAGGGCGATAGAGAGAGACGGAGGGCGATAGAGAGAGACGGAGGGCGATAGAGAGAGACGGAGAGCGATAGAGAGAGACGGAGGGCGATAGAGAGAGAGACGGAGGGCGATAGCGAGAGACGGAGAGCGAGAGAGAGAGACGGAGAGCGATAGAGACGGAGGGCGATAGAGAGAGACGGAGAGCGACAGAGAGAGACGGAGAGCGATAGAGAGAGACGGAGAGCGATAGAGAGAGACGGAGGGCGATAGAGAGAGACGGAGGGCGATAGAGAGACGGAGAGCGATAGAGAGAGACGGAGGGCGATAGAGAGAGACGGAGAGCGATAGAGAGAGACGGAGGGCGATAGGGAGAGACGGAGGGCGATAGAGAGAGACGGAGGGCGATAGAGAGAGACGGAGGGCGATAGAGAGAGACGGAGGGCGATAGAGAGAGACGGAGGGCGATAGAGAGAGACGGAGGGCGATAGAGAGAGACGGAGGGCGATAGAGAGAGACGGAGAGCGAGAGAGAGAGACGGAGGGCGATAGAGAGAGACGGAGGGCGATAGAGAGAGACGGAGAGCGATAGAGAGAGACGGAGGGCGATAGAGAGAGACGGAGAGCGATGGAGAGAGACGGAGAGTGATAGAGAGAGACGGAGGGCGATAGCGAGAGACACGGAGAGCGATAGAGAGAGACGGAGAGCGATAGAGAGAGACGGAGGGCGATAGCGAGAGACACGGAGAGCGATAGAGAGAGACGGAGGGCGATAGCGAGAGACGGAGGGCGATAGAGAGAGACGGAGAGCGATAGAGAGAGACGGAGGGCGATAGAGCGAGACGGAGGACGACAGAGACGGAGGGCGATGGAGAGAGACGGAGGGCGATACAGAGAGACGGAGGGCGATAGAGAGAGACGGAGAGCGATAGAGAGAGACGGAGGGCGATAGAGAGAGACGGAGAGCGAGAGAGAGAGACGGAGAGCGATAGAGAGAGACGGAGGGCGACAGAGTGAGACGGAGAGCGATAGAGAGAGACGGAGAGCGATAGAGAGAGACGGAGAGCGATAGAGAGAGACGGAGGGCGATAGAGAGAGACGGAGGGCTATAGAGAGAGACGGAGGGCGATGGAGAGCGACGGAGGGCGATGGAGAGAGAGACGGAGGGCGATAGAGAGAGACGGAGGGCGATAGAGAGAGACGGAGAGCGATAGAGCGAGACAGAGAGCGATAGAGACAGAGGGCGATGGAGAGAGACGGAGGGCGATACAGAGAGACGGAGGGCGAGAGAGAGAGACGGAGGGCGATAGAGACGGAGAGCGGTAGAGAGAGACGGAGGGCGATACAGAGAGACGGAGGGCGATAGAGAGAGACGGAGGGCGATAGAGAGAGACGGAGGGCGATAGAGAGAGACTGAGAGCGATAGAGAGAGACGGAGAGCGATAGAGACGGAGGGCGATAGAGAGAGACGGAGGGCGATAGAGTGAGACGGAGGGCGACAGAGAGAGACGGAGGGCGACAGAGAGAGACGGAGGGCGATAGAGAGAGACGGAGAGCGATTGAGACGGAGGGCGATAGAGAGAGACGGAGAGCGAGAGAGAGAGACGGAGGGAGATAGAGAGAGACGGAGGGCGATAGAGAGAGACGGAGGGCGATAGAGTGAGACGGAGAGCGAGAGACACGGTGAGCGATAGAGAGAGACGGAGAGCGATAGAGAGAGACGGAGAGCGATAGAGAGAGACGGAGAGCGATAGAGAGAGACGGAGGGCGATAGCGAGAGACGGAGGGCGAGAGAGAGAGACGGAGAGCGATAGAGAGAGACGGAGAGCGATAGAGAGAGACGGAGGGCGATGGAGAGAGACGGAGAGCGATAGAGAGAGACGGAGGGCGATAGCGAGAGACGGAGGGAGATAGAGAGAGACGGAGGGCGAGAGAGAGAGACGGAGGGCGATAGAGAGAGACGGAGAGCGATAGAGGGAGACGGAGAGCGATAGAGAGAGACGGAGGGCGATAGAGAGAGACGGAGGGCGATAGAGAGAGGCGGAGGGCGAGAGAGAGAGACGGTGGGCGATAGAGAGACGGAGGGCGATAGAGAGAGAGACGGAGAGCGATAGAGACGGAGAGCGATAGAGAGAGACGGAGAGCGATGGAGAGAGACGGAGGGCGATAGAGAGAGACGGAGGGCGATAGAGAGAGACGGAGGGCGATGGAGAGACGGAGGGCGATAGAGAGAGACGGAGGGCGATAGCGAGAGACGGAGGGCGATAGAGAGATACGGAGGGCGAGAGAGAGAGACGGAGGGCGATAGAGAGAGACGGAGAGCGATAGAGGGAGACGGAGGGCGATAGAGAGAGACGGAGGGCGATAGAGAGAGACGGAGGGCGATAGAGAGAGACGGAGGGCGAGAGAGAGAGACGGAGGGCGAGAGAGAGAGACGCAGGGCGATAGAGAGAGACGGAGGGCGATAGAGAGAGACGGAGAGCGATAGAGAGAGACGGAGGGCGATAGGGAGAGACGGAGGGCGATAGGGAGAGACGGAGGGAGATGGGGAGAGACGGAGGGCGATGGAGAGAGACGGAGGGCGATAGAGAGAGACGAAGGGGGATAGAGAGACGGAGGGCGATAGAGAGAGACGGAGGGCGAGAGAGAGAGACGGAGGGCGAGAGAGAGAGACGGAGGGCGAGAGAGAGAGACGGTGGGCGAGAGAGAGAGACGGAGGGCGAGAGAGAGAGACGGAGGGCGAGAGAGAGAGACGGAGGGCGAGAGAGAGAGACGCAGGGCGATAGAGAGACGCAGGGCGATAGAGAGAGACGCAGGGCGATAGAGAGAGACGGAGGGCGATAGAGAGAGACGGAGGGCGATAGAGCGAGACGGAGAGCGAGAGACACGGAGGGCGATAGAGAGAGACGGAGGGCGATAGCGAGAGACGGAGAGCGATAGAGAGAGACGAAGGGCGATAGAGAGAGAGACGGAGAGCGATAGAGAGAGACGGAGGGCGATAGAGAGAGAGACGGAGAGCGATAGAGAGAGACGGAGAGCGATAGAGAGAGACGGAGAGCGATAGAGAGAGACGGAGGGCGATAGAGAGAGAGACGGAGAGCGATAGAGAGAGACGGAGAGCGATAGAGAGAGACGGAGAGCGATAGAGAGAGACGGAGGGCGATAGAGAGAGACGGAGGGCGATAGAGAGAGACGGAGGGCGATAGAGAGAGACGGAGGGCGATAGAGAGAGGCGGAGGGCGATAGAGAGAGACGGAGAGCGATAGAGAGAGACGGAGAGCGATAGAGAGAGACGGAGGGCGATAGGGAGAGACGGAGGGCGATAGAGGGAGACGGAGGGCGATAGAGAGAGACGAAGGGAGATAGAGAGACGGAGGGCGATAGAGAGAGACGGAGGGCGAGAGAGAGAGACGGAGGGCGATAGAGAGAGACGGAGGGCGATAGAGAGAGACGGAGGGCGATAGAGAGAGACGGAGGGCGATAGAGAGTGACGGAGGGCGATAGAGAGTGACGGAGGGCGATAGAGAGAGACGCAGGGCGATAGACAGAGACGGAGGGCAATAGAGAGAGACGGAGGGCGATAGAGCGAGACGGAGAGCGATAGAGAGAGACGGAGGGCGATAGAGACGGAGAGCGATAGAGAGAGACGGAGGGCGATAGAGAGAGACGGAGAGCGAGAGAGAGAGACGGAGAGCGATAGAGAGAGACGGAGGGCGACAGAGTGAGACGGAGAGCGATAGAGAGAGACGGAGAGCGATAGAGAGAGACGGAGGGCGATAGAGAGAGACGGAGGGCGATAGAGAGAGACGGAGGGCTATAGAGAGAGACGGAGGGCGATGGAGAGCGACGGAGGGCGATAGAGAGAGAGACGGAGGGCGATAGAGAGAGACGGAGGGCGATAGAGAGAGACGGAGAGCGATAGAGCGAGACAGAGAGCGATAGAGACGGAGGGCGATGGAGAGAGACGGAGGGCGATACAGAGAGACGGAGGGCGAGAGAGAGAGACGGAGGGCGATAGAGAGAGACGGAGAGCGGTAGAGAGAGACTGAGAGCGATAGAGAGTAGACGGAGAGCGATAGAGAGAGACTGAGGGCGATAGAGAGAGACGGAGGGCGATAGAGTGAGACGGAGGGCGACAGAGAGAGACGGAGGGCGATAGAGAGAGACGGAGAGCGATAGAGACGGAGGGCGATAGAGAGAGACGGAGAGCGAGAGAGAGAGACGGAGGGCGATAGAGAGAGACGGAGGGCGATAGAGAGAGACGGAGGGCGATAGAGTGAGACGGAGAGCGAGAGACACAGAGAGCGATAGAGTGAGACGGTGAGCGATACAGAGAGACGGAGGGCAATAGCGAGAGACGGAGGGCGATAGCGAGAGACGGAGAGCGATAGAGAGAGACGGAGGGCGATAGCGAGAGACGGAGGGCGAGAGAGAGAGACGGAGGGCGATGGAGAGAGACGGAGAGCGATAGAGAGAGACGGAGAGCGATAGAGAGAGACGGAGGGCGATAGCGAGAGACGGAGGGAGATAGAGAGAGACGGAGGGCGAGAGAGAGAGACGGAGGGCGATAGAGAGAGACGGAGAGCGATAGAGGGAGACGGAGAGCGATAGAGAGAGACGGAGGGCGATAGAGAGAGACGGAGGGCGATAGAGAGAGGCGGAGGGCGAGAGAGAGAGACGGAGGGCGATGGAGAGACGGAGGGCGATGGAGAGACGGAGGGCGATGGAGAGACGGAGGGCGATAGAGAGAGACGGAGGGCGATAGTGAGAGACGGAGGGCGATAGAGAGAGACGGAGGGCGAGAGAGAGAGACGGAGGGCGATAGAGAGAGACGGAGGGCGAGAGAGAGAGACGCAGGGCGATAGAGAGAGACGGAGGGCGATAGAGAGAGACGGAGAGCGATAGAGAGAGACGGAGGGAGATAGGGAGAGACGGAGGGCGATGGAGAGAGACGGAGGGTGATAGAGAGAGACGAAGGGGGATAGAGAGACGGAGGGCGATAGAGAGAGACGGAGGGCGATAGAGAGAGACGGAGGGCGAGAGAGAGAGACGGAGGGCGAGAGAGAGAGACGGAGGGCGAGAGAGAGAGACGGAGGGCGAGAGAGAGAGACGGAGGGCGAGAGAGAGAGACGGAGGGCGAGAGAGAGAGACGGAGGGCGATAGAGAGACGCAGGGCGATAGAGAGAGACGGAGAGCGATAGAGAGAGACGCAGGGCGATAGAGAGAGACGGAGGGCGATAGAGAGAGACGGAGGGCGATAGAGCGAGACGGAGAGCGAGAGACACGGAGGGCGATAGAGAGAGACGGAGGGCGATAGCGAGAGACGGAGAGCGATAGAGAGAGACGGAGGGCGATAGAGAGAGAGACGGAGAGCGATAGAGAGAGACGGAGGGCGATAGAGAGAGAGACGGAGAGCGATAGAGAGAGATGGAGAGCGATAGAGAGAGACGGAGAGCGATAGAGAGAGGCGGAGGGCGATAGAGAGAGAGACGGAGAGCGATAGAGAGAGACGGAGAGCGATAGAGAGAGACGGAGAGCGATAGAGAGAGACGGAGAGCGATAGAGTGAGACGGAGGGCGATAGAGAGAGACGGAGGGCGATAGAGAGAGACGGAGGGCGATAGAGAGAGACGGAGGGCGATAGAGAGAGACGGAGGGCGAGAGAGAGAGACGGAGGGCGATAGAGAGAGACGGAGGGCGATAGAGAGAGACGGAGGGCGATAGAGAGAGACGGAGGGCGATAGAGAGAGACGGAGGGCGATAGAGAGAGACGGAGAGCGAGAGAGACGGAGAGCGATAGAGAGAGACGGAGAGCGATAGAGACGGAGAGCGATAGAGAGACGGAGAGCGATAGAGAGACGGAGAGCGATAGAGAGACGGAGGGCGATAGAGAGAGACGGAGGGCGATAGAGAGAGACGGAGGGCGATAGAGAGAGACGGAGGGCGATAGAGAGAGACGGAGGGCGATAGAGAGAGACGGAGGGCGATAGAGAGAGACGGAGAGCGATAGAGAGAGACGGAGGGCGATAGAGAGAGACGGAGGGCGATAGAGAGAGACGCAGAGCGATAGCGAGAGACGGTGGGCGATAGAGAGACGGAGGGCGAAAGAGAGAGAGACGGAGAGCGATAGAGACGGAGAGCGATAGAGAGAGACGGAGGGCGATAGAGACGGAGAGCGATAGAGAGAGACGGAGGGCGATAGAGAGAGACGGAGAGCGATAGAGCGAGACAGAGAGCGATAGAAACGGAGGGCGATGGAGAGAGACGGAGGGCGATACAGAGAGACGGAGGGCGAGAGAGAGAGACGGAGGGCGATAGAGACGGAGAGCGGTAGAGAGAGACGGAGGGCGATACAGAGAGACGGAGGGCGATAGAGAGAGACGGAGGGCGATAGAGAGAGACGGAGGGCGATAGAGAGAGACTGAGAGCGATAGAGAGTAGACGGAGAGCGATAGAGAGAGACTGAGGGCGATAGAGAGAGACGGAGGGCGATAGAGTGAGACGGAGGGCGACAGAGAGAGACGGAGGGCGATAGAGAGAGACGGAGAGCGATAGAGACGGAGGGCGATAGAGAGAGACGGAGAGCGAGAGAGAGAGACGGAGGGAGATAGAGAGAGACGGAGGGCGATAGAGAGAGACGGAGGGCGATAGAGTGAGACGGAGAGCGAGAGACACAGAGAGCGATAGAGTGAGACGGTGAGCGATACAGAGAGACGGAGGGCAATAGCGAGAGACGGAGAGCGATAGAGAGAGACGGAGGGCGATAGCGAGAGACGGAGGGCGAGAGAGAGAGACGGAGGGCGATGGAGAGGGACGGAGAGCGATAGAGAGAGACGGAGGGCGATAGCGAGAGACGGAGGGAGATAGAGAGAGACGGAGGGCGAGAGAGAGAGACGGAGGGCGATAGAGAGAGACGGAGAGCGATAGAGGGAGACGGAGAGCGATAGAGAGAGACGGAGGGCGATAGAGAGAGACGGAGGGCGATAGAGAGAGGCGGAGGGCGAGAGAGAGAGACGGAGGGCGATGGAGAGACGGAGGGCGATGGAGAGACGGAGGGCGATAGAGAGAGACGGAGGGCGACAGAGTGAGACGGAGAGCGATAGAGAGAGACGGAGGGCGAGAGAGAGAGACGCAGGGCGATAGAGAGAGACGGAGGGCGATAGAGAGAGACGGAGAGCGATAGAGAGAGACGGAGAGCGATAGAGAGAGACGGAGGGAGATAGGGAGAGACGGAGGGCGATGGAGAGAGACGGAGGGTGATAGAGAGAGACGAAGGGGGATAGAGAGACGGAGGGCGATAGAGAGAGACGGAGGGCGATAGAGAGAGACGGAGGGCGATAGAGAGAGACGGAGGGCGAGAGAGAGAGACGGAGGGCGAGAGAGAGAGACGGAGGGCGAGAGAGAGAGACGGAGGGCGAGAGAGAGAGACGGAGGGCGAGAGAGAGAGACGGAGGGCGAGAGAGAGAGACGGAGGGCGATAGAGAGACGCAGGGCGATAGAGAGAGACGGAGAGCGATAGAGAGAGACGCAGGGCGATAGAGAGAGACGGAGGGCGATAGAGAGAGACGGAGGGCGATAGAGCGAGACGGAGAGCGAGAGACACGGAGGGCGATAGAGAGAGACGGAGGGCGATAGAGCGAGACGGAGAGCGAGAGACACGGAGGGCGATAGAGAGAGACGGAGGGCGATAGCGAGAGACGGAGAGCGATAGAGAGAGACGGAGGGCGATAGAGAGAGAGACGGAGAGCGATAGAGAGAGACGGAGGGCGATAGAGAGAGAGACGGAGAGCGATAGAGAGAGATGGAGAGCGATAGAGAGAGACGGAGAGCGATAGAGAGAGACGGAGAGCGATAGAGAGAGACGGAGAGCGATAGAGAGAGACGGAGGGCGATAGAGAGAGACGGAGGGCGATAGAGAGAGACGGAGGGCGATAGAGAGAGACGGAGGGCGATAGAGAGAGACGGAGGGCGATAGAGAGAGACGGAGGGCGATAGAGAGAGACGGAGGGCGATAGAGAGAGACGGAGGGCGATAGAGAGAGACGGAGAGCGATAGAGAGAGACGGAGAGCGATAGAGAGAGACGGAGGGCGATAGGGAGAGACGGAGGGCGATAGAGAGAGACGGAGGGCGATAGAGAGACGGAGGGCGATAGAGAGAGACGGAGGGCGAGAGAGAGAGACGGAGGGCGATAGAGAGAGACGGAGGGCGATAGAGAGAGACGGAGGGCGATAGAGAGAGACGGAGAGCGAGAGACACGGAGAGCGATAGAGAGAGACGGAGAGCGATAGAGACGGAGAGCGATAGAGAGACGGAGAGCGATAGAGAGACGGAGAGCGATAGAGAGACGGAGGGCGATAGAGAGAGACGGAGGGCGATAGAGAGAGACGGAGGGCGAGAGAGAGAGACGGAGGGCGAGAGAGAGAGACGGAGGGCGATAGAGAGAGACGGAGGGCGATAGAGAGAGACGGAGGGCGAGAGAGAGAGACGGAGGGCGATAGAGAGAGACGGAGGGCGATAGAGAGAGACGGAGGGCGAGAGAGAGAGACGGAGGGCGAGAGAGAGAGACGCAGGGAGATAGAGAGAGACGGAGGGCGATAGAGAGAGACGGAGAGCGATAGAGAGAGACGGAGAGCGATAGAGAGAGACGGAGAGCGATAGAGAGAGACGGAGAGCGATAGAGAGAGACGGAGGGCGATAGAGAGAGACGGAGGGCGATAGAGAGAGACGGAGGGCGATAGAGAGAGACGGAGGGCGATAGAGAGAGACGGAGGGCGATAGAGAGAGACGGAGGGCGATAGAGAGAGACGGAGGGCGATAGAGAGAGACGGAGAGCGATAGAGAGAGACGGAGAGCGATAGAGAGAGACGGAGGGCGATAGGGAGAGACGGAGGGCGATAGAGAGAGACGGAGGGCGATAGAGAGACGGAGGGCGATAGAGAGAGACGGAGGGCGAGAGAGAGAGACGGAGGGCGATAGAGAGAGACGGAGGGCGATAGAGAGAGACGGAGGGCGATAGAGAGAGACGGAGAGCGAGAGACACGGAGAGCGATAGAGAGAGACGGAGAGCGATAGAGACGGAGAGCGATAGAGAGACGGAGAGCGATAGAGAGACGGAGAGCGATAGAGAGACGGAGGGCGATAGAGAGAGACGGAGGGCGATAGAGAGAGACGGAGGGCGATAGAGAGAGACGGAGGGCGATAGAGAGAGACGGAGGGCGATAGAGAGAGACGGAGGGCGATAGAGAGAGACGGAGGGCGATAGAGAGAGACGGAGGGCGATAGAGAGAGACGGAGGGCGATAGAGAGAGACGGAGGGCGATAGAGAGAGACGGAGGGCGATAGAGAGAGACGGAGGGCGATAGAGAGAGACGGAGGGCGATAGAGAGAGACGGAGGGCGATAGAGAGAGACGGAGGGCGATAGAGAGAGACGGAGGGCGATAGAGAGAGACGGAGGGCGATAGAGAGAGACGCAGAGCGATAGCGAGAGACGGTGGGCGATAGCGAGAGACGGTGGGCGATAGAGAGACGGAGGGCGATAGAGAGAGAGACGGAGAGCGATAGAGACGGAGAGCGATAGAGAGAGACGGAGGGCGATAGAGACGGAGAGCGATAGAGAGAGACGGAGGGCGATAGAGAGAGACGGAGAGCGAGAGAGAGAGACGGAGAGCGATAGAGAGAGACGGAGGGCGAGAGAGAGAGACGGAGGGCGATAGAGAGAGACGGAGGACGATAGAGAGAGACGGAGGGCGATAGAGAGAGACGGAGAGCGAGAGACACGGAGAGCGATAGAGAGAGACGGAGAGCGATAGAGACGGAGAGCGATAGAGAGACGGAGAGCGATAGAGAGACGGAGAGCGATAGAGAGACGGAGGGCGACAGAGAGAGACGGAGGGCGACAGAGAGAGACGGAGGGCGACAGAGAGAGACGGAGAGCGATAGAGAGAGACGGAGGGCGATAGAGAGAGACGGAGGGCGACAGAGAGAGACGGTGGGCGACAGAGAGAGACGGAGGGCGACAGAGAGACGGAGGGCGATAGAGAGAGACGGAGAGCGATAGTAGAGACGGAGAGCGATAGAGAGAGACGGAGCGTGATAGAAAGAGACGGAGGGCGATAGAGAGAGACGGAGGGCGATAGAGAGAGACGGAGGGCGAGAGAGAGAGACGGAGGGCGAGAGAGAGAGACGGAGGGCGAGAGAGAGAGACGGAGGGCGAGAGAGAGAGACGGAGGGCGATAGGGAGAGACGAAGGGCGATAGGGAGAGACGGAGAGCGATAGAGAGAGACGGAGGGCGATAGAGGGAGACGGAGAGCGATAGATGAGACGGAGAGCGATAGAGGGAGACGGTGAGCGATAGAGGGAGACGGTGAGCGATAGAGGGAGACGGTGAGCGATAGAGGGAGACGGAGAGCGATAGAGGGAGACGGAGAGCGATAGAGAGAGACGGAGAGCGATAGAAAGAGACAGAGGGATAGAGAGAGACGGAGGGCGATGGAGAGAGACGGAGGGCGATAGAGAGAGACGGAGGGCGATAGAGAGAGACGGAGGGCGATAGAGAGAGACGGAGGGCGATAGAGAGAGACGGAGGGCGATAGAGAGAGACGGAGGGCGATAGAGAGAGACGGAGAGCGATAGAGAGAGACGGAGGGCGATAGAGAGACGGAGGGCGATAGAGAGACGGAGGGCGATAGAGAGAGACGGAGGGCGAAAGAGAGAGACGGAGAGCGATAGAGGGAGACGGAGGGCGATAGAGAGAGACGGAGGGCGATAGAGAGACGGAGGGCGATAGAGAGAGACGGAGGGCGATAGAGAGAGACGGAGGGCGATAGAGGGAGACGGAGGGCGATAGAGAGAGACGGAGGGCGATAGAGAGAGACGGAGGGCGATAGAGAGAGACGGAGGGCGATAGAGAGAGACGGAGGGCGATAGAGAGAGACGGAGGGCGATAGAGAGAGACGGAGGGCGATAGAGAGAGACGGAGGGCGATGGAGAGAGACGGAGGGCGAAGGAGAGAGACGGAGGGCGATAGAGAGAGACGGAGAGCGATGGAGAGAGACGGAGGGCGACAGAGAGAGACGGAGGGCGACAGAGAGAGACGGAGGGCGACAGAGAGAGACGGAGGGCGATAGAGAGAGACGGAGGGCGATAGATGAGACGGAGGGCGATAGATGAGACGGAGAGCGATAGAGGGAGACGGAGAGCGATAGAGGGAGACGGAGAGCGATAGAGGGAGACGGAGAGCGATAGAGAGAGTACGGAGAGCGATAGAGAGAGACGGAGGGCGATAGACAGAGGCGGAGAGCGATAGAGAGAGGCGGAGAGCGATAGAGACGGAGAGCGATAGAGAGAGACGGAGGGCGATAGAGGGAGACGGAGAGCGACAGAGGGAGACGGAGAGCGATAGAGAGACGGAGGGCGATAGAGAGAGACGGAGGGCGATAGAGAGAGACGGAGCGTGATAGAAAGAGACGGAGGGCGATAGAGAGAGACGGAGGGCGATAGAGAGAGACGGAGGGCGATAGAGAGAGACGGAGGGCGAGAGAGAGAGACGGAGGGCGATAGAGAGAGACGGAGGGCGATAGAGAGAGACGGAGGGCGAGAGAGACAGACGGAGGGCGATAGGGAGAGACGAAGGGCGATAGGGAGAGACGGAGAGCGATAGAGAGAGACGGAGGGCGATAGAGGGAGACGGAGAGCGATAGATGAGACGGAGAGCGATAGAGGGAGACGGTGAGCGATAGAGGGAGACGGTGAGCGATAGAGGGAGACGGAGAGCGATAGAGGGAGACGGAGAGCGATAGAGGGAGACGGAGAGCGATAGAGAGAGACGGAGAGCGATAGAAAGAGACAGAGGGATGGAGAGAGACGGAGGGCGATGGAGAGAGACGGAGGGCGATGGAGAGAGACGGAGGGCGATAGAGAGAGAGACGGAGGGCGATAGAGAGAGACGGAGGGCGATAGAGAGAGACGGAGGGCGATAGAGAGAGACGGAGGGCGATAGAGAGACGGAGGGCGATAGAGAGACGGAGGGCGATAGAGAGAGACGGAGGGCGAAAGAGAGAGACGGAGAGCGATAGAGGGAGACGGAGGGCGATAGAGAGAGACGGAGGGCGATAGAGAGACG
The DNA here is from genome assembly GCF_047496885.1 of Scyliorhinus torazame. Taxonomy (NCBI): domain Eukaryota; kingdom Metazoa; phylum Chordata; class Chondrichthyes; order Carcharhiniformes; family Scyliorhinidae; genus Scyliorhinus; species Scyliorhinus torazame. The sequence goes on along the minus strand of NC_092729.1, from coordinate 80,169,871 downwards.
GAGGGCGATAGAGAGAGACGGAGGGCGATAGAGAGAGACGGAGAGCGATAGAGGGAGACGGAGGGCGATAGAGAGAGACGGAGGGCGATAGAGAGAGACGGAGGGCGATAGAGAGAGACGGAGGGCGAGAGAGAGAGACGGAGGGCGATAGAGAGAGACGGAGGGCGATAGAGAGAGACGGAGGGCGATAGAGAGAGACGGAGGGCGATAGAGAGAGACGGAGGGCGATAGAGAGAGACGGAGGGCGAGAGAGAGAGACGGAGGGCGAGAGAGAGAGACGGAGGGCGATAGAGAGAGACGGAGGGCGATAGAGAGAGACGGAGGGCGATTGCGAGAGACGGAGGGCGATAGAGAGAGACGGAGGGCGAAAGAGAGAGACGGAGGGCGATAGAGAGAGACGGAGAGCGATAGAGAGAGACGGAGAGCGATAGAGAGAGACGGAGAGCGACAGAGAGACGGAGGGCGACAGAGAGACGGAGAGCGATAGAGATAGACGGAGAGCGATAGAGATAGACGGAGAGCGATAGATGAGACGGAGAGCGATAGATGAGACGGAGAGCGATAGAGGGAGACGGTGAGCGATAGAGGGAGACGGAGGGCGATAGAGAGACGGAGGGCGATAGAGAGACGGAGGGCGATAGAATGAGACGGAGAGCGATAGAGAGAGACGGAGGGCGATGGAGAGAGACGGAGGGCGATGGAGAGAGACGGAGGGCGATAGAGAGAGACGGAGAGCGATTGCGAGAGACGGAGGGCGATATAGACGGAGAGCGAGAGAGAGAGAGACGGAGGGCGATAGAGACGGAGAGCGAGAGAGAGAGACGGAGGGCGATAGAGAGAGACGGAGAGCGATAGTAGAGACGGAGAGCGATAGAGAGAGACGGAGCGTGATAGAAAGAGACGGAGGGCGATAGAGAGAGACGGAGGGCGATAGAGAGAGACGGAGGGCGAGAGAGAGAGACGGAGGGCGATTGCGAGAGACGGAGGGTGATAGAGAGAGACGGAGGGCGAAAGAGAGAGACGGAGGGCGATAGAGAGAGACGGAGAGCGATAGAGAGAGACGGAGAGCGATAGAGAGAGACGGAGAGCGATAGAGAGAGACGGAGAGCGACAGAGAGACGGAGGGCGATAGAGAGAGACGGAGGGCGATAGAGAGAGACGGAGGGCGACAGAGAGACGGAGAGCGATAGAGATAGACGGAGAGCGATAGAGATAGACGGAGAGCGATAGATGAGACGGAGAGCGATAGATGAGACGGAGAGCGATAGAGGGAGACGGTGAGCGATAGAGGGAGACGGAGAGCGATAGAGGGAGACGGAGAGCGATAGAGAGAGACGGAGGGCAATAGAGAGACGGAGGGCGATAGAAAGAGACGGAGAGCGATAGAGAGAGACGGAGGGCGATAGAGAGAGACGGAGGGCGACAGAGAGAGACAGAGGGCGACAGAGAGAGACGGAGGGCGACAGAGAGAGACGGAGGGCGACAGAGAGACGGAGGGCGATAGAGAGTGGCGGAGAGCGATAGAGAGAGACGGAGGGCGATAGATGAGACGGAGACCGATAGAGAGAGACGGAGGGCGATAGAGAGAGACGGAGGGCGATAGAGACGGAGGGCGATAGGGAGAGACGGAGAGCGATAGAGAGAGACGGAGGGCGATAGAGAGAGACGGAGAGCGATAGAGAGAGACGGAGGGCGATAGAGAGAGACGGAGGGCGATAGAGACGGAGGGCGATAGAGGGAGACGGAGAGCGATAGAGGGAGACGGAGAGCGATAGAGGGAGACGGAGAGCGATAGAGAGAGTACGGAGAGCGATAGAGAGAGACGGAGGGCGATAGAGAGAGGCGGAGAGCGATAGAGAGAGGCGGAGAGCGATAGAGACGGAGAGCGATAGAGAGAGACGGAGGGCGATAGAGAGAGACGGAGGGCGATAGAGAGAGACGGAGGGCGATAGAGAGAGACGGAGGGCGATAGAGAGAGACGGAGGGCGATAGAGAGAGACGGAGGGCGATAGAGAGAGACGGAGGGCGATAGAGAGAGACGGTGGGCGATAGAGAGAGACGGAGGGCGATAGAGAGAGACGGAGGGCGATAGAGAGAGACGGAGTGCGATAGAGAGAGACGGAGGGCGATAGAGAGAGACGGAGGGCGATAGAGAGAGACGGAGGGCGATAGAGAGAGACGGAGGGCGATAGAGAGAGACGGAGGGCGATAGAGAGAGACGGAGGGCGATAGAGAGAGACGGAGGGCGATAGAGAGAGACGGAGAGCGACAGAGAGAGACGGAGGGCGATAGAGAGACGGAGGGCGATAGAGAGAGACGGAGCGTGATAGAAAGAGACGGAGGGCGATAGAGAGAGACGGAGGGCGACAGAGAGAGACGGAGGGCGACAGAGAGAGACAGAGGGCGACAGAGAGAGACAGAGGGCGACAGAGAGAGACGGAGGGCGACAGAGAGAGACGGAGGGCGATAGAGAGAGACGGAGGGCGATAGAGAGAGACGGAGGGCGATAGAGAGAGACGGAGGGCGATAGAGAGAGACGGAGAGCGACAGAGAGAGACGGAGGGCGATAGAGAGACGGAGGGCGATAGAGAGAGACGGAGCGTGATAGAAAGAGACGGAGGGCGATAGAGAGAGACGGAGGGCGACAGAGAGAGACGGAGGGCGACAGAGAGAGACGGAGGGCGACAGAGAGAGACGGAGGGCGACAGAGAGAGACGGAGGGCGATAGAGAGAGACGGAGGGCGATAGAGAGAGACGGAGAGCGACAGAGAGAGACGGAGGGCGATAGAGAGAGACGGAGGGCGACAGAGAGAGACGGAGGGCGACAGAGAGAGACGGAGGGCGATAGAGAGAGACGGAGGGCGATAGAGAGAGACGGAGAGCGATAGAGAGAGACGGAGGGCGACAGAGAGAGACGGAGGGCTATAGAGAGAGACGGAGAGCGATAGAGAGAGACAGAGGGCGACAGAGAGAGACGGAGGGCGATAGAGAGAGACGGAGGGCGATAGAGAGAGACGGAGGGCGATAGAGAGAGACGGAGGGCGATAGAGAGAGACGGAGAGCGATAGAGAGAGACGGAGGGCGACAGAGAGAGACGGAGGGCTATAGAGAGAGACGGAGAGCGACAGAGAGAGACGGAGGGCGATAGAGAGAGACGGAGGGCGATAGAGAGAGACGGAGGGCGACAGAGAGAGACGGAGGGCGACAGAGAGAGACGGAGGGCGACAGAGAGAGACGGAGGGCGACAGAGAGAGACGGAGGGCGACAGAGAGAGACGGTGGGCGACAGAAAGAGACGGAGAGCGATAGAGAGAGAGACGGAGGGCGATAGAGAGAGACGGAGGGCGAGAGAGAGAGACGGAGGGCGATAGAGGGAGACGGAGAGCGATAGAGAGAGACGGAGGGCGAGAGAGAGAGACGGAGGGCGAGAGAGAGAGACGGAGGGCGATAGAGAGAGACGGAGAGAGAGAGACGGAGAGAGAGAGACGGAGAGCGAGAGAGAGAGACGGAGGGCGATAGAGAGAGAGACGGAGGGCGATAGAGAGAGACGGAGGGCGACAGAGAGAGACGGAGGGCTATAGAGAGAGACGGAGAGCGACAGAGAGAGACGGAGAGCGATAGAGACAGACGGAGGGCGATAGGGAGAGACAGAGGGCGACAGAGAGAGACGGAGGGCGATAGAGAGAGGCGGAGGGCGATAGAGAGAGACGGTGGGCGACAGAAAGAGACGGAGGGCGACAGAGAGAGACGGAGGGCGATAGAGAGAGACGGAGAGCGATAGAGAGAGACGGAGGGCGATAGAGAGAGACGGAGGGCGATAGAGAGACGGAGAGCGATAGAGAGAGACGGAGGGCGATAGAGACGGAGAGCGATAGAGAGAGACGGAGAGCGATAGAGAGAGACGGAGAGCGATAGAGAGAGACGGAGGGCGATAGAGAGAGACAGAGAGCGATAGAGAGAGACGGAGGGCGATAGAGAGAGACGGAGGGCGACAGAGAGAGACGGAGGGCGACAGAGAGAGACGGAGGGCGACGGAGAGAGACGGAGAGCGATGGAGAGAGACGGTGGGCGACAGAAAGAGACGGAGGGCGACAGAGAGAGACGGAGGGCGATAGAGAGACGGAGAGCGATAGAGAGAGACGGAGGGCGATAGAGACGGAGAGCGATAGAGAGAGACGGAGAGCGATAGAGAGAGACGGAGAGCGATAGAGAGAGACGGAGGGCGATAGAGAGAGACGGAGGGCGATAGAGAGAGACGGAGGGCGATAGAGAGAGACAGAGAGCGATAGAGAGAGACGGAGGGCGATAGAGAGAGACGGAGGGCGATAGAGAGAGACAGAGAGCGATAGAGAGAGACGGAGGGCGATAGAGAGAGACGGAGGGCGACAGAGAGAGACGGAGGGCGACAGAGAGAGACGGAGGGCGACAGAGAGAGACGGAGTGCGATGGAGAGAGACGGAGAGCGATGGAGAGAGACGGAGAGCGATAGAGAGTGACGGAGAGCGATAGAGAGAGACGGAGGGCGATAGAGAGAGACGGAGGGCGATAGAGAGAGACGGAGAGCGATAGAGAGAGAGACGGAGGGCGATAGAGAGAGACGGAGGGCGAGAGGGAGAGACGGAGGGCGATAGAGAGAGACGGAGGGCGATAGAGAGAGAGACGGAGGGCGATAGAGAGAGACGGAGGGCGATAGAGAGAGACGGAGGGCGTCAGAGAGAGACGGAGGGCGACAGAGAGAGACGGAGGGCGACAGAGAGAGACGGTGGGCGACAGAAAGAGACGGAGAGCGATAGAGAGAGACGGAGGGCGAGAGAGAGAGACGGAGGGCGATAGAGGGAGACGGAGAGCGATAGAGAGAGACGGAGGGCGAGAGAGAGAGACGGAGGGCGATAGAGAGAGACGGAGAGAGAGAGACGGAGAGAGAGAGACGGAGAGCGAGAGAGAGAGACGGAGGGCGATAGAGAGAGACGGAGGGCGAGAGAGAGAGACGGAGGGCGATAGAGGGAGACGGAGAGCGATAGAGAGAGACGGAGGGCGAGAGAGAGAGACGGAGGGCGATAGAGAGAGACGGAGAGAGAGAGAGAGACGGAGAGCGAGAGAGAGAGACGGAGGGCGATAGAGAGAGAGACGGAGGGCGATAGAGAGAGACGGAGGGCGACAGAGAGAGACGGAGGGCTATAGAGAGAGACGGAGAGCGACAGAGAGAGACGGAGAGCGACAGAGACAGACGGAGGGCGATAGGGAGAGACAGAGGGCGACAGAGAGAGACGGAGGGCGATAGAGAGAGGCGGAGGGCGATAGAGAGAGACGGTGGGCGACAGAAAGAGACGGAGGGCGACAGAGAGAGACGGAGGGCGATAGAGAGAGACGGAGAGCGATAGAGAGAGACGGAGGGCGATAGAGAGAGACGGAGGGCGATAGAGAGACGGAGAGCGATAGAGAGAGACGGAGGGCGATAGAGACGGAGAGCGATAGAGAGAGACGGAGAGCGATAGAGAGAGACGGAGAGCGATAGAGAGAGACGGAGGGCGATAGAGAGAGACAGAGAGCGATAGAGAGAGACGGAGGGCGATAGAGAGAGACGGAGGGCGACAGAGAGAGACGGAGGGCGACAGAGAGAGACGGAGGGCGACAGAGAGAGACGGAGAGCGACAGAGAGAGACGGAGGGCGATAGAGAGACGGAGAGCGATAGAGAGAGACGGAGGGCGATAGAGACGGAGAGCGATAGAGAGAGACGGAGAGCGATAGAGAGAGACGGAGAGCGATAGAGAGAGACGGAGGGCGATAGAGAGAGACAGAGAGCGATAGAGAGAGACGGAGGGCGATAGAGAGAGAGAGAGACGGAGAGCGATAGAGAGAGACGGAGAGCGATAGAGAGAGACGGAGGGCGAGAGAGAGAGACGGAGGGCGAGAGAGAGAGACGGAGGGCGATAGAGAGAGACGGAGGGCGATAGAGAGAGACAGAGGGCGACATAGAGAGACGGTGGGCGACAGAGAGAGACGGTGGGCGACAGAGAGAGAGAGAGACGGAGAGCGATAGAGAGAGACGGAGAGCGATAGAGAGAGACGGAGGGCGATAGAGAGAGACGGAGAGCGATAGAGAGAGACGGTGGGCGACAGAGAGAGACGGAGGGCGATAGAGAGAGACGGAGGGCGACATAGAGAGAGACGGTGGGCGACAGAGAGAGACGGAGGGCGATAGAGAGTGGCGGAGAGCGATAGAGAGAGACGGAGGGCGATAGATGAGACGGAGGGCGATAGATGAGACGGAGGGCGATAGATGAGACGGAGAGCGATAGAGGGAGACGGAGAGCGATAGAGGGAGACGGAGAGCGATAGAGAGAGTACGGAGAGCGATAGAGAGAGACGGAGGGCGATAGACAGAGGCGGAGAGCGATAGAGAGATGCGGAGAGCGATAGAGACGGAGAGCGATAGAGAGAGACGGAGGGCGATGGAGAGAGACGGAGGGCGATGGAGAGAGACGGAGGGCGATGGAGAGAGACGGAGGGCGATAGAGAGAGACGGAGAGCGATTGCGAGAGACGGAGAGCGATAGAGAGAGAGACGGAGGGCGATAGAGACGGAGAGCGATAGAGAGAGACGGAGGGCGATAGAGAGAGACGGAGAGCGATAGTAGAGACGGAGAGCGATAGAGAGAGACGGAGCGTGATAGAAAGAGATGGAGGGCGATAGAGAGAGACGGAGGGCGAGAGAGAGAGACGGAGGGCGAGAGAGACGGAGGGCGAGAGAGAGAGACGGAGGGCGAGAGAGAGAGACGGAGGGCGATAGGGAGAGACGAAGGGCGATAGGGAGAGACGGAGAGCGATAGAGAGAGACGGAGGGCGATAGAGGGAGACGGAGAGCGATAGATGAGACGGAGAGCGATAGAGGGAGACGGTGAGCGATAGAGGGAGACGGAGAGCGATAGAGGGAGACGGAGAGCGATAGAGGGAGACGGAGAGCGATAGAGGGAGACGGAGAGCGATAGAAAGAGACAGAGGGATAGAGAGAGACGGAGGGCGATGGAGAGAGACGGAGGGCGATAGAGAGAGACGGAGGGCGATAGAGAGAGACGGAGGGCGATAGAGAGAGACGGAGGGCGATAGAGAGAGACGGTGGGCGATAGAGAGAGACGGAGGGCGATAGAGAGAGACGGAGGGCGATAGAGAGACGGAGGGCGATAGAGAGACGGAGGGCGATAGAGAGACGGAGGGCGATAGAGAGAGACGGAGGGCGATAGAGAGAGACGGAGAGCGATAGAGGGAGACGGAGGGCGATAGAGAGAGACGGAGGGCGATAGAGAGAGACGGAGGGCGATAGAGAGAGACGGAGGGCGATAGAGAGAGACGGAGGGCGAGAGAGAGAGACGGAGAGCGATAGAGAGAGACGGAGAGCGATAGAGAGAGACGGAGAGCGATAGAGAGAGACGGAGGGCGATAGAGAGAGACGGAGAACGATAGAGAGACGGAGGGCGATAGAGAGAGGCGGAGGGCGATAGAGAGAGGCGGAGGGCGATAGAGAGAGGCGGAGGGCGATAGAGAGAGACGGAGGGCGATAGAGAGAGACGGAGGGCGATAGAGAGAGACGGAGGGCGATAGAGAGAGACGGAGGGCGATAGAGAGAGACGGAGGGCGATAGAGAGAGACGGAGGGCGACAGAGAGAGACGGAGGGCCGTAGAGAGAGACGGAGGGCGGTAGAGAGAGGCGGAGAGCGATAGAATGAGATGGCGAGCGATAGAAAGAGACGGAGTGCGATAGAGACGGAGAGCGATAGGGAGAGACGGAGGGCGATAGGGAGAGACGAAGGGCGATAGGGAGATACGGAGAGCGATAGAGAGAGACGGAGAGTGATAGAGAGAGACGGAGGGTGATAGAGAGAGACGGAGAGTGATAGATGAGAAGGAGAGCGAGAGAGGGAGACGGAGAGCGACAGAGAGAGACGGAGAGCGACAGAGAGAGACGGAGAGCGATAGAGAGAGACGGAGGGCGATAGAGAGAGACGGAGGGCGATAGAGAGAGACGGAGAGTGATAGATGAGAAGGAGAGCGATAGAGGGAGACGGAGAGCGAGAGAGAGAGACGGAGAGCGACAGAGAGAGACGGAGAGCGATAGAGAGAGACGGAGGGCGATAGAGAGAGACGGAGAGCGATAGCCAGAGACGGAGGGCGATAGAGAGAGACGGAGAGCGACAGAGAGAGACGGAGGGCGATAGAGAGACGGAGGGCGATAGAATGAGACGGAGAGCGATAGAGAGAGACGGAGGGCGATAGAGAGAGACGGAGAGCGATAGAGAGAGACGGAGGGCGATAGAGAGAGACGGAGGGCGATAGAGAGAGACGGAGGGCGATAGAGAGAGACGGAGGGCGATAGAGAGAGACGGAGAGCGATAGAGAGAGACGGAGAGCGATAGAGAGAGACGGAGAGCGATAGAGAGAGACGGAGGGCGATAGAGAGAGACGGAGGGCGATAGAGAGAGACGGAGGGCGATAGATGAGACGGAGGGCGATAGATGAGACGGAGAGCGATAGAGGGAGACGGAGAGCGATAGAGGGAGACGGAGAGCGATAGAGAGAGTACGGAGAGCGATAGAGAGAGACGGAGGGCGATAGAGAGAGACGGAGGGCGACAGAGAGAGACGGAGAGCGATAGAGAGAGGCGGAGAGCGATAGAATGAGATGGAGAGCGATAGAAAGAGACGGAGTGCGATAGAGACGGAGAGCGATAGAGAGAGACGGAGGGCGATAGAGGGAGACGGAGAGCGACAGAGACAGACGGAGGGCGATAGAGAGACGGAGGGCGATAGAATGAGACGGAGAGCGATAGAGAGAGACGGAGGGCGATGGAGAGAGACGGAGGGCGATGGAGAGAGACGGAGGGCGATGGAGAGAGACGGAGGGCGATGGAGAGAGACGGAGGGCGATAGAGAGAGAGACGGAGAGCGATTGCGAGAGACGGAGAGCGATAGAGAGAGAGACGGAGGGCGATAGAGACGGAGAGCGAGAGAGAGAGACGGAGGGCGATAGAGAGAGACGGAGAGCGATAGTAGAGACGGAGAGCGATAGAGAGAGACGGAGCGTGATAGAGAGAGACGGAGGGCGATAGAGAGAGACGGAGGGCGATAGAGAGAGACGGAGGGCGAGAGAGAGAGACGGAGGGCGAGAGAGAGAGACGGAGGGCGAGAGAGAGAGACGGAGGGCGATAGGGAGAGACGAAGGGCGATAGGGAGAGACGGAGAGCGATAGAGAGAGACGGAGAGCGATAGAGAGAGACGGAGGGCGATAGAGAGAGACGGAGGGCGATAGAGGGAGACGGAGAGCGATAGAGGGAGACGGTGAGCGATAGAGGGAGACGGTGAGCGATCGAGGGAGACGGAGAGCGATAGAGGGAGACGGAGAGCGATAGAGGGAGACGGAGAGCGATAGAGAGAGACGGAGGGCGATAGAGAGAGACGGAGAGTGACAGAGAGAGACGAAGGGCGATAGAGAGACGGAGGGCGATAGAATGAGACGGAGAGCGATAGAGAGAGACGGAGGGCGATAGAGAGAGACGGAGAGCGATAGAGAGAGACGGAGGGCGATAGAGAGAGACGGAGGGCGATGGAGAGAGACGGAGGGCGATGGAGAGAGACGGAGAGCGATAGAGAGAGACGGAGAACGATAGAGAGAGACGGAGGGCGATAGAGAGAGGCGGAGAGCGATAGAGAGAGACGGAGGGCGATGGAGAGAGACAGAGAGCGATAGAGATAGACGGAGGGCGATAGAGAGAGACGGAGGGCGATAGAGAGAGACGGAGGGCGATAGAGAGAGACGGAGGGCGATACAGAGAGACGGAGGGCGATAGAGAGAGACGGAGGGTGACAGAGAGAGACGGAGGGCGACAGAGAGAGACGGAGGGCGACAGAGAGAGACGGAGGGCGATAGAGAGAGACGGAGGGCGGTAGAGAGGCGGAGGGCGATAGAATGAGATGGCGAGCGATAGAAAGAGACGGAGTGCGATAGAGACGGAGAGCGATAGGGAGAGACGGAGGGCGATAGGGAGAGACGGAGGGCGATAGGGAGATACGGAGGGCGATACAGAGAGACGGAGGGCGATAGAGGGAGACGGAGAGCGATAGATGAGAAGGAGAGCGATAGAGGGAGACGGAGAGCGAGAGAGAGAGACAGAGAGCGATAGAGAGAGACGGAGGGCGATAGAGAGAGACGGAGAGCGATAGAGAGAGACGGAGGGCGATAGAGAGAGACGGAGAGCGACAGAGAGAGACGAAGGGCGATAGAGAGACGGAGGGCGATAGAATGAGACGGAGAGCGATAGAGAGAGACGGAGGGCGATAGAGAGAGACGGAGAGCGATAGAGAGAGACGGAGGGCGATAGAGAGAGACGGAGGGCGATAGAGAGAGACGGAGGGCGATGGAGAGAGACGGAGAGCAATAGAGAGAGACGGAGAACGATAGAGAGAGACGGAGGGCGATAGAGAGAGGCGGAGGGCGATAGAGAGAGGCGGAGGGCGATAGAGAGAGACGGAGGGCGATAGAGAGAGGCGGAGGGCGATAGAGAGAGGCGGAGGGCGATAGAGAGAGGCGGAGAGCGATAGAATGAGATGGAGAGGGATAGAGAGACGGAGGGCGATAGAGAGAGGCGGAGAGCGATAGAATGAGATGGAGAGGGATAGAGAGAGACGGAGGGCGATAGAGAGAGACGGAGGGCGATAGAGAGAGACGGAGGGCGATAGAGAGAGACGGAGGGCGACAGAGAGAGACGGAGGGCGATAGAGAGAGACGGAGAGCGACAGAGAGAGACGAAGGGCGATAGAGAGACGGAGGGCGATAGAATGAGACGGAGAGCGATAGAGAGAGACGGAGGGCGATAGAGAGAGACGGAGAGCGATAGAGAGAGACGGAGGGCGATAGAGAGAGACGGAGGGCGATGGAGAGAGACGGAGGGCGATGGAGAGAGACGGAGAGCGATAGAGAGAGACGGAGAACGAAAGAGGGAGACGGAGAGCGATAGAGAGAGACGGAGGGCGATAGAGAGAGACGGAGAGCGACAGAGAGAGACGAAGGGCGATAGAGAGACGGAGGGCGATAGAATGAGACGGTGAGCGATAGAGGGAGACGGAGGGCGATAGAGAGAGACGGAGAGCGATAGAGAGAGACGGAGGGCGATAGAGAGAGACGGAGGGCGATGGAGAGAGACGGAGGGCGATGGAGAGAGACGGAGAGCGATAGAGAGAGACGGAGAACGATAGAGAGAGACGGAGGGCGATAGAGAGAGGCGGAGGGCGATAGAGAGAGGCGGAGAGCGATAGAGAGAGACGGAGGGCGATGGAGAGAGACAGAGAGCGATAGAAAGAGACAGAGAGCGATAGAGATAGACGGAGGGCGATAGAGAGAGACGGAGGGCGATAGAGAGAGACGGAGGGCGATAGAGAGAGACGGAGGGCGATAGAGAGAGACGGAGGGTGACAGAGAGAGACGGAGGGCGACAGAGAGAGACGGAGGGCGATAGAGAGAGACGGAGGGCGATAGAGAGGCGGAGGGCGATAGAATGAGATGGCGAGCGATAGAAAGAGACGGAGTGCGATAGAGACGGAGAGCGATAGGGAGAGACGGAGGGCGATAGGGAGAGACGGTGGGCGATAGGGAGAGACGGAGGGCGATACAGAGAGACGGAGGGCGATAGAGGGAGACGGAGAGCGATAGATGAGAAGGAGAGCGATAGAGGGAGACGGAGAGCGAGAGAGAGAGACAGAGAGCGATAGAGAGAGACGGAGGGCGATAGAGAGAGACGGAGAGCGATAGAGAGAGACGGAGGGCGATAGAGAGAGACGGAGAGCGACAGAGAGAGACGAAGGGCGATAGAGAGACGGAGGGCGATAGAATGAGACGGAGAGCGATAGAGAGAGACGGAGGGCGATAGAGAGAGACGGAGAGCGATAGAGAGAGACGGAGGGCGATAGAGAGAGACGGAGGGCGATGGAGAGAGACGGAGAGCAATAGAGAGAGACGGAGAGCGACAGAGAGAGACGAAGGGCGATAGAGAGACGGAGGGCGATAGAATGAGACGGAGAGCGATAGAGAGAGACGGAGGGCGATAGAGAGAGACGGAGAGCGATAGAGAGAGACGGAGGGCGATAGAGAGAGACGGAGGGCGATGGAGAGAGACGGAGAGCAATAGAGAGAGACGGAGAACGATAGAGAGAGACGGAGGGCGATAGAGAGAGGCGGAGGGCGATAGAGAGAGGCGGAGGGCGATAGAGAGAGGCGGAGGGCGATAGAGAGAGGCGGAGAGCGATAGAATGAGATGGAGAGGGATAGAGAGACGGAGGGCGATAGAGAGAGGCGGAGAGCGATAGAATGAGATGGAGAGGGATAGAGAGAGACGGAGGGCGACAGAGAGAGACGGAGGGCGACGGAGAGAGACGGAGAGCGATAGAGAGAGACGGAGAACGATAGAGGGAGACGGAGAGCGATAGAGAGAGACGGAGGGCGATAGAGAGAGACGGAGAGCGACAGAGAGAGACGAAGGGCGATAGAGAGACGGAGGGCGATAGAATGAGACGGTGAGCGATAGAGAGAGACGGAGGGCGATAGAGAGAGACGGAGAGCGATAGAGAGAGACGGAGGGCGATAGAGAGAGACGGAGGGCGATGGAGAGAGACGGAGGGCGATGGAGAGAGACGGAGAGCGATAGAGAGAGACGGAGAACGATAGAGAGAGACGGAGGGCGATAGAGAGAGGCGGAGGGCGATAGAGAGAGGCGGAGAGCGATAGAGAGAGACGGAGGGCGATGGAGAGAGACGGAGAACGATAGAGAGAGACGGAGGGCGATAGAGAGAGGCGGAGGGCGATAGAGAGAGACGGAGGGCGATAGAGAGAGACGGAGGGCGATAGAGAGAGACGGAGGGCGATAGAGAGAGACGGAGGGCGACAGAGAGAGACGGAGGGCGACAGAGAGAGACGGAGGGCGACAGAGAGAGACGGAGGGCGATAGAGAGAGACGGAGGGCGGTAGAGAGGCGGAGGGCGATAGAATGAGATGGCGAGCGATAGAAAGAGACGGAGTGCGATAGAGACGGAGAGCGATAGGGAGAGACGGAGGGCGATAGGGAGAGACGGAGGGCGATAGGGAGAGACGGTGGGCGATAGGGAGAGACGGAGGGCGATACAGAGAGACGGAGGGCGATAGAGGGAGACGGAGAGCGATAGATGAGAAGGAGAGCGATAGAGGGAGACGGAGAGCGAGAGAGAGAGACAGAGAGCGATAGAGAGAGACGGAGAGCGATAGAGAGAGACGGAGGGCGATAGAGAGAGACGGAGAGCGACAGAGAGAGACGAAGGGCGATAGAGAGACGGAGGGCGATAGAATGAGACGGAGAGCGATAGAGAGAGACGGAGGGCGATAGAGAGAGACGGAGAGCGATAGAGAGAGACGGAGGGCGATAGAGAGAGACGGAGGGCGATGGAGAGAGACGGAGAGCAATAGAGAGAGACGGAGAACGATAGAGAGAGACGGAGGGCGATAGAGAGAGGCGGAGGGCGATAGAGAGAGGCGGAGGGCGATAGAGAGAGGCGGAGGGCGATAGAGAGAGGCGGAGGGCGATAGAGAGAGGCGGAGAGCGATAGAATGAGATGGAGAGGGATAGAGAGACGGAGGGCGATAGAGAGAGGCGGAGAGCGATAGAATGAGATGGAGAGGGATAGAGAGAGACGGAGGGCGACAGAGAGAGACGGAGGGCGATAGAGAGAGACGGAGGGCGACAGAGAGAGACGGAGGGCCATAGAGAGAGACGGAGGGCGGTAGAGAGAGGCGGAGAGCGATAGAATGAGATGGCGAGCGATAGAAAGAGACGGAGTGCGATAGAGACGGAGAGCGATAGGGAGAGACGGAGGGCGATAGGGAGAGACGAAGGGCGATAGGGAGATACGGAGAGCGATAGAGAGAGACGGAGAGCGATAGATGAGAAGGAGAGCGATAGAGGGAGACGGAGAGCGAGAGAGAGAGACGGAGAGCGACAGAGAGAGACGGAGAGCGATAGAGAGAGACGGAGGGCGATAGAGAGAGATGGAGAGCGATAGCGAGAGACGGAGGGCGATAGAGAGAGACGGAGAGCGACAGAGAGAGACGGAGGGCGATAGAGAGACGGAGGGCGATAGAATGAGACGGAGAGCGATAGAGAGAGACGGAGGGCGATAGAGAGAGACGGAGAGCGATAGAGAGAGACGGAGGGCGATAGAGAGAGACGGAGAGCGATAGAGAGAGACGGAGAGCGATAGAGAGAGACGGAGGGCGATAGAGAGAGACGGAGGGCGATAGAGAGAGACGGAGGGCGATAGAGAGAGACGGAGGGCGATAGATGAGACGGAGGGTGATAGATGAGACGGAGAGCGATAGAGGGAGACGGAGAGCGATAGAGGGAGACGGAGAGCGATAGAGAGAGTACGGAGAGCGATAGAGAGAGACGGAGGGCGATAGAGAGAGACGGAGGGCGACAGAGAGAGACGGAGAGCGATAGAGAGAGGCGGAGAGCGATAGAATGAGATGGAGAGCGATAGAAAGAGACGGAGTGCGATAGAGACGGAGAGCGATAGAGGGAGACGGAGAGCGACAGAGAGAGACGGAGGGCGATAGAGAGACGGAGGGCGATAGAATGAGACGGAGAGCGATAGAGAGAGACGGAGAGCGATAGAGAGAGATGGAGGGCGATGGAGAGAGACGGAGGGCGATGGAGAGAGACGGAGGGCGATAGAGAGAGACGGAGAGCGATTGCGAGAGACGGAGAGCGATAGAGAGAGAGACGGAGGGCGATAGAGACGGAGAGAGAGAGAGAGAGAGACGGAGGGCGATAGAGAGAGACGGAGAGCGATAGTAGAGACGGAGAGCGATAGAGAGAGACGGAGCGTGATAGAAAGAGACGGAGGGCGATAGAGAGAGACGGAGGGCGATAGAGAGAGACGGAGGGCGAGAGAGAGAGACGGAGGGCGAGAGAGAGAGACAGAGGGCGAGAGAGAGAGACAGAGGGCGAGAGAGAGAGACGGAGGGCGATAGGGAGAGACGAAGGGCGATAGGGAGAGACGGAGAGCGATAGAGAGAGACGGAGGGCGATAGAGGGAGACGGAGAGCGATAGATGAGACGGAGAGCGATAGAGGGAGACGGTGAGCGATAGAGGGAGACGGTGAGCGATAGAGGGAGACGGTGAGCGATAGAGAGAGACGAAGGGCGATAGAGAGACGGAGGGCGATAGAATGAGACGGTGAGCGATAGAGAGAGACGGAGGGCGATAGAGAGAGACGGAGAGCGATAGAGAGAGACGGAGGGCGATAGAGAGAGACGAAGGGCGATAGAGAGACGGAGGGCGATAGAATGAGACGGTGAGCGATAGAGAGAGACGGAGGGCGATAGAGAGAGACGGAGAGCGATAGAGAGAGACGGAGGGCGATAGAGAGAGACGGAGGGCGATGGAGAGAGACGGAGGGCGATGGAGAGAGACGGAGGGCGATGGAGAGAGACGGAGAGCGATAGAGAGAGACGGAGAACGATAGAGAGAGACGGAGGGCGATAGAGAGAGGCGGAGGGCGATAGAGAGAGGCGGAGAGCGATAGAGAGAGACGGAGGGCGATGGAGAGAGACAGAGAGCGATAGAAAGAGACAGAGAGCGATAGAGATAGACGGAGGGCGATAGAGAGAGACGGAGGGCGATAGAGAGAGACGGAGGGCGATAGAGAGAGACGGAGGGCGATAGAGAGAGACGGAGGGCGACAGAGAGAGACGGAGGGCGACAGAGAGAGACGGAGGGCTATAGAGAGAGACGGAGGGCGGTAGAGAGGCGGAGGGCGATAGAATGAGATGGCGAGCGATAGAAAGAGACGGAGTGCGATACAGAGAGACGGAGGGCGATAGAGGGAGACGGAGAGCGATAGATGAGAAGGAGAGCGATAGAGGGAGACGGAGAGCGAGAGAGAGAGACAGAGAGCGATAGAGAGAGACGGAGGGCGATAGAGAGAGACGGAGAGCGATAGAGAGAGACGGAGGGCGATAGAGAGAGACGGAGAGCGACAGAGAGAGACGAAGGGCGATAGAGAGACGGAGGGCGATAGAATGAGACGGAGAGCGATAGAGAGAGACGGAGGGCGATAGAGAGAGACGGAGAGCGATAGAGAGAGACGGAGGGCGATAGAGAGAGACGGAGGGCGATGGAGAGAGACGGAGAGCAATAGAGAGAGACGGAGAACGATAGAGAGAGACGGAGGGCGATAGAGAGAGGCGGAGGGCGATAAAGAGAGGCGGAGGGCGATAGAGAGAGGCGGAGGGCGATAGAGAGAGGCGGAGAGCGATAGAATGAGATGGAGAGGGATAGAGAGACGGAGGGCGATAGAGAGAGGCGGAGAGCGATAGAATGAGATGGAGAGGGATAGAGAGAGACGGAGGGCGACAGAGAGAGACGGAGGGCGATAGAGAGAGACGGAGGGCGACAGAGAGAGACGGAGGGCCATAGAGAGAGACGGAGGGCGGTAGAGAGAGGCGGAGAGCGATAGAATGAGATGGCGAGCGATAGAAAGAGACGGAGTGCGATAGAGACGGAGAGCGATAGGGAGAGACGGAGGGCGATAGGGAGAGACGAAGGGCGATAGGGAGATACGGAGAGCGATAGAGAGAGACGGAGAGCGATAGATGAGAAGGAGAGCGATAGAGGGAGACGGAGAGCGAGAGAGAGAGACGGAGAGCGACAGAGAGAGACGGAGAGCGATAGAGAGAGACGGAGGGCGATAGAGAGAGATGGAGAGCGATAGCGAGAGACGGAGGGCGATAGAGAGAGACGGAGAGCGACAGAGAGAGACGGAGGGCGATAGAGAGACGGAGGGCGATAGAATGAGACGGAGAGCGATAGAGAGAGACGGAGGGCGATAGAGAGAGACGGAGAGCGATAGAGAGAGACGGAGGGCGATAGAGAGAGACGGAGAGCGATAGAGAGAGACGGAGAGCGATAGAGAGAGACGGAGGGCGATAGAGAGAGACGGAGGGCGATAGAGAGAGACGGAGGGCGATAGAGAGAGACGGAGGGCGATAGATGAGACGGAGGGCGATAGATGAGACGGAGAGCGATAGAGGGAGACGGAGAGCGATAGAGGGAGACGGAGAGCGATAGAGAGAGTACGGAGAGCGATAGAGAGAGACGGAGGGCGATAGAGAGAGACGGAGGGCGACAGAGAGAGACGGAGAGCGATAGAGAGAGGCGGAGAGCGATAGAATGAGATGGAGAGCGATAGAAAGAGACGGAGTGCGATAGAGACGGAGAGCGATAGAGAGAGACGGAGGGCGATAGAGGGAGACGGAGAGCGACAGAGAGAGACGGAGGGCGATAGAGAGACGGAGGGCGATAGAATGAGACGGAGAGCGATAGAGAGAGACGGAGAGCGATAGAGAGAGACGGAGGGCGATGGAGAGAGACGGAGGGCGATGGAGAGAGACGGAGGGCGATAGAGAGAGACGGAGAGCGATTGCGAGAGACGGAGAGCGATAGAGAGAGAGACGGAGGGCGATAGAGACGGAGAGAGAGAGAGAGAGACGGAGGGCGATAGAGAGAGACGGAGAGCGATAGTAGAGACGGAGAGCGATAGAGAGAGACGGAGCGTGATAGAAAGAGACGGAGGGCGATAGAGAGAGACGGAGGGCGATAGAGAGAGACGGAGGGCGAGAGAGAGAGACGGAGGGCGAGAGAGAGAGACGGAGGGCGAGAGAGAGAGAGACGGAGGGCGATAGGGAGAGACGAAGGGCGATAGGGAGAGACGGAGAGCGATAGAGAGAGACGGAGGGCGATAGAGGGAGACGGAGAGCGATAGATGAGACGGAGAGCGATAGAGGGAGACGGTGAGCGATAGAGGGAGACGGTGAGCGATAGAGGGAGACGGTGAGCGATAGAGGGAGACGGAGAGCGATAGAGGGAGACGGAGAGTGATAGAGAGAGACGGAGGGCGACAGAGAGAGACGGAGGGAGATAGAGAGAGACGGAGGGCGATAGAGAGAGACGGAGGGCGACAGAGAGAGACGGTGGGCGACAGAGAGAGACGGTGGGCGACAGAGAGAGACGGTGGGCGACAGAGAGAGACGGAGGGCGACAGAGAGAGACGGTGGGCGACAGAGAGAGACGGTGGGCGACAGAGAGAGACGGAGGGCGACAGAGAGACGGAGGGCGATAGAGAGTGGCGGAGAGCGATAGAGAGAGACGGAGGGCGATAGATGAGACGGAGGGCGATAGATGAGACGGAGGGCGATAGATGAGACGGAGAGCGATAGAGGGAGACGGAGAGCGATAGAGGGAGACGGAGAGCGATAGAGGGAGACGGAGAGCGATAGAGAGAGTACGGAGAGCGATAGAGAGAGACGGAGGGCGATAGACAGAGGCGGAGAGCGATAGAGAGAGGCGGAGAGCGATAGAGACGGAGAGCGATAGAGAGAGACGGAGGGCGATAGAGGGAGACGGAGAGCGACAGAGAGAGACGGAGGGCGATAGAGAGACGGAGGGCGATAGAGAGAGACGGAGCGTGATAGAAAGAGACGGAGGGCGATAGAGAGAGACGGAGGGCGATAGAGAGAGACGGAGGGCGAGAGAGAGAGACGGAGGGCGAGAGAGAGAGACGGAGGGCGAGAGAGAGAGACGGAGGGCGATAGGGAGAGACGAAGGGCGATAGGGAGAGACGGAGAGCGATAGAGAGAGACGGAGGGCGATAGAGGGAGACGGAGAGCGATAGATGAGACGGAGAGCGATAGAGGGAGACGGTGAGCGATTGCGAGAGACGGAGGGCGATATAGACGGAGAGCGAGAGAGAGAGAGACGGAGGGCGATAGAGACGGAGAGCGAGAGAGAGAGACGGAGGGCGATAGAGAGAGACGGAGAGCGATAGTAGAGACGGAGAGCGATAGAGAGAGACGGAGCGTGATAGAAAGAGACGGAGGGCGATAGAGAGAGACGGAGGGCGATAGAGAGAGACGGAGGGCGATAGAGAGAGACGGAGGGCGATAGAGAGAGACGGAGGGCGAGAGAGAGAGACGGAGGGCGATTGCGAGAGACGGAGGGCGAAAGAGAGAGACGGAGGGCGATAGAGAGAGACGGAGGGCGATAGAGAGAGACGGAGAGCGATAGAGAGAGACGGAGAGCGATAGAGAGAGACGGAGAGCGACAGAGAGAGACGGAGAGCGATAGAGAGAGACGGAGAGCGATAGAGAGAGACGGAGAGCGATAGAGAGAGACGGAGAGCGATAGAGAGAGACGGAGAGCGATAGAGAGAGACGGAGAGCGACAGAGAGACGGAGGGCGACAGAGAGACGGAGAGCGATAGAGATAGACGGAGAGCGATAGAGATAGACGGAGAGCGATAGATGAGACGGAGAGCGATAGATGAGACGGAGAGCGATAGAGGGAGACGGTGAGCGATAGAGGGAGAGGGAGAGCGATAGAGGGAGACGGAGAGCGATAGAGAGAGACGGAGGGCAATAGAGAGACGGAGGGCGATAGAAAGAGACGGAGAGCGATAGAGAGAGACGGAGGGCGACAGAGAGAGACGGAGGGCGACAGAGAGAGACGGAGAGCGATAGAGAGAGACGGAGGGCGACAGAGAGAGACGTAGGGCGATAGAGAGAGACGGAGAGCGATTGCGAGAGACGGAGAGCGATAGAGAGAGACGGAGGGCGATAGAGACGGAGAGCGACAGAGAGAGACGGAGGGCGATAGAGAGAGACGGAGAGCGATAGAGAGAGACGGAGGGCGATAGAGACGGAGAGCGACAGAGAGAGACGGAGGGCGACAGAGAGAGACGGAGGGCGATAGAGAGAGACGGAGAGCGATAGAGAGAGACGGAGGGCGATAGAGAGAGACGGAGGGCGATAGAGAGTGACGGAGGGCGATAGAGAGAGACGGAGGGCGATAGAGAGAGACGGAGGGCGACAGAGAGAGACGGAGGGCGACAGAGAGAGACGGAGGGCGATAGAGAGAGACGGAGGGCGACAGAGAGAGACGGAGGGCGATAGAGAGAGACGGAGGGCGATAGGGAGAGACGGAGGGCGATAGAGAGAGACGGAGGGCGATAGAGAGAGACGGAGGGCGATAGAGTGAGACGGAGGGCGACAGAGAGAGACGGAGGGCGATAGAGAGAGACGGAGGGCGATAGGGAGAGACGGAGGGCGATAGAGAGAGACGGAGGGAGATAGAGAGAGACGGAGAGCGATAGAGAGAGACGGAGGGCGAGAGAGAGAGACGGAGGGCGATAGAGAGAGACGGAGAGCGATAGAGAGAGACGGAGGGCGACAGAGAGACGGAGGGCGATAGAGAGAGACGGAGGGCGACAGAGAGAGACGGAGGGCGACAG
Source organism: Scyliorhinus torazame (assembly GCF_047496885.1). NCBI lineage: Eukaryota > Metazoa > Chordata > Chondrichthyes > Carcharhiniformes > Scyliorhinidae > Scyliorhinus > Scyliorhinus torazame. The sequence goes on along the minus strand of NC_092729.1, from coordinate 80,149,511 downwards.
AGAGAGACGGAGCGAGAGAGAGAGAGACGGAGGGCGATAGAGAGAGACGGTGGGCGACAGAGAGAGACGGAGGGCGACAGAGAGACGGAGGGCGATAGAGAGAGACGGAGGGCGATAGATGAGACGGAGGGCGATAGATGAGACGGAGGGCGATAGATGAGACGGAGAGCGATAGAGGGAGACGGAGAGCGATAGAGGGAGACGGAGAGCGATAGAGGGAGACGGAGAGCGATAGAGAGAGTACGGAGAGCGATAGAGAGAGACGGAGGGCGATAGACAGAGGCGGAGAGCGATAGAGAGAGGCGGAGAGCGATAGAGACGGAGAGCGATAGAGAGAGACGGAGGGCGATAGAGGGAGACGGAGAGCGACAGAGGGAGACGGAGAGCGACAGAGAGAGACGGAGGGCGATAGAGAGACGGAGGGCGATAGAGAGAGACGGAGCGTGATAGAAAGAGACGGAGGGCGATAGAGAGAGACGGAGGGCGATAGAGAGAGACGGAGGGCGAGAGAGAGAGACGGAGGGCGAGAGAGAGAGACGGAGGGCGAGAGAGAGAGACGGAGGGCGAGAGAGACAGACGGAGGGCGATAGGGAGAGACGAAGGGCGATAGGGAGAGACGGAGAGCGATAGAGAGAGACGGAGGGCGATAGAGGGAGACGGAGAGCGATAGATGAGACGGAGAGCGATAGAGGGAGACGGTGAGCGATAGAGGGAGACGGTGAGCGATAGAGGGAGACGGAGAGCGATAGAGGGAGACGGAGAGCGATAGAGGGAGACGGAGAGCGATAGAGAGAGACGGAGAGCGATAGAAAGAGACAGAGGGATAGAGAGAGACGGAGGGCGATGGAGAGAGACGGAGGGCGATGGAGAGAGACGGAGGGCGATAGAGAGAGACGGAGGGCGATAGAGAGAGACGGAGGGCGATAGAGAGAGACGGAGGGCGATAGAGAGAGACGGAGGGCGATAGAGAGAGACGGAGAGCGATAGAGAGAGACGGAGGGCGATAGAGAGACGGAGGGCGATAGAGAGACGGAGGGCGATAGAGAGAGACGGAGGGCGAAAGAGAGAGACGGAGAGCGATAGAGGGAGACGGAGGGCGATAGAGAGAGACGGAGGGCGATAGAGAGACGGAGGGCGATAGAGAGAGACGGAGGGCGATAGAGGGAGACGGAGAGCGATAGAGGGAGACGGAGGGCGATAGAGAGAGACGGAGGGCGATAGAGAGAGACGGAGGGCGATAGAGAGAGACGGAGGGCGATAGAGAGAGACGGAGGGCGAGAGAGAGAGACGGAGAGCGATAGAGAGAGACGGAGAGCGATAGAGAGAGACGGAGGGCGATAGAGAGAGACGGAGGGCGATAGAGAGAGACGGAGGGCGATAGAGAGAGACGGAGGGCGAGAGAGAGAGACGGAGGGCGATAGAGAGAGACGGAGGGCGATAGAGAGAGACGGAGGGCGATTGCGAGAGACGGAGGGCGATAGAGAGAGACGGAGGGCGATAGAGAGAGACGGAGGGCGAAAGAGAGAGACGGAGGGCGATAGAGAGAGACGGAGAGCGATAGAGAGAGACGGAGAGCGATAGAGAGAGACGGAGAGCGACAGAGAGACGGAGGGCGACAGAGAGACGGAGAGCGATAGAGATAGACGGAGAGCGATAGATGAGACGGAGAGCGATAGATGAGACGGAGAGCGATAGAGGGAGACGGTGAGCGATAGAGGGAGACGGAGGGCGATAGAGAGACGGAGGGCGATAGAGAGACGGAGGGCGATAGAATGAGACGGAGAGCGATAGAGAGAGACGGAGGGCGATGGAGAGAGACGGAGGGCGATGGAGAGAGACGGAGGGCGATAGAGAGAGACGGAGAGCGATTGCGAGAGACGGAGGGCGATATAGACGGAGAGCGAGAGAGAGAGAGACGGAGGGCGATAGAGACGGAGAGCGAGAGAGAGAGACGGAGGGCGATAGAGAGAGACGGAGAGCGATAGTAGAGACGGAGAGCGATAGAGAGAGACGGAGCGTGATAGAAAGAGACGGAGGGCGATAGAGAGAGACGGAGGGCGATAGAGAGAGACGGAGGGCGAGAGAGAGAGACGGAGGGCGATTGCGAGAGACGGAGGGCGATAGAGAGAGACGGAGGGCGAAAGAGAGAGACGGAGGGCGATAGAGAGAGACGGAGAGCGATAGAGAGAGACGGAGAGCGATAGAGAGAGACGGAGAGCGATAGAGAGAGACGGAGAGCGACAGAGAGACGGAGGGCGACAGAGAGACGGAGAGCGATAGAGATAGACGGAGAGCGATAGAGATAGACGGAGAGCGATAGATGAGACGGAGAGCGATAGATGAGACGGAGAGCGATAGAGGGAGACGGTGAGCGATAGAGGGAGACGGAGAGCGATAGAGGGAGACGGAGAGCGATAGAGAGAGACGGAGGGCAATAGAGAGACGGAGGGCGATAGAAAGAGACGGAGAGCGATAGAGAGAGACGGAGGGCGATAGAGAGAGACGGAGGGCGACAGAGAGAGACGGAGGGCGACAGAGAGAGACGGAGGGCGACATAGAGAGACGGTGGGCGACAGAGAGAGACGGTGGGCGACAGAGAGAGACGGAGGGCGATAGAGAGACGGAGGGCGATAGAGAGTGGCGGAGAGCGATAGAGAGAGACGGAGGGCGATAGATGAGACGGAGGGCGATAGATGAGACGGAGGGCGATAGATGAGACGGAGAGCGATAGAGGGAGACGGAGAGCGATAGAGGGAGACGGAGAGCGATAGAGAGAGTACGGAGCGTGATAGAAAGAGACGGAGGGCGATAGAGACGGAGAGCGAGAGAGAGAGACGGAGGGCGATAGAGAGAGACGGAGAGCGATAGTAGAGACGGAGAGCGATAGAGAGAGACGGAGCGTGATAGAAAGAGACGGAGGGCGATAGAGAGAGACGGAGGGCGATAGAGAGAGACGGAGGGCGATAGAGAGAGACGGAGGGCGATAGAGAGAGACGGAGGGCGAGAGAGAGAGACGGAGGGCGATTGCGAGAGACGGAGGGCGAAAGAGAGAGACGGAGGGCGATAGAGAGAGACGGAGGGCGATAGAGAGAGACGGAGAGCGATAGAGAGAGACGGAGAGCGATAGAGAGAGACGGAGAGCGACAGAGAGAGACGGAGAGCGATAGAGAGAGACGGAGAGCGATAGAGAGAGACGGAGAGCGATAGAGAGAGACGGAGAGCGATAGAGAGAGACGGAGAGCGACAGAGAGACGGAGGGCGACAGAGAGACGGAGAGCGATAGAGATAGACGGAGAGCGATAGAGATAGACGGAGAGCGATAGATGAGACGGAGAGCGATAGATGAGACGGAGAGCGATAGAGGGAGACGGTGAGCGATAGAGGGAGAGGGAGAGCGATAGAGGGAGACGGAGAGCGATAGAGAGAGACGGAGGGCAATAGAGAGACGGAGGGCGATAGAAAGAGACGGAGAGCGATAGAGAGAGACGGAGGGCGACAGAGAGAGACGGAGGGCGACAGAGAGAGACGGAGAGCGATAGAGAGAGACGGAGGGCGACAGAGAGAGACGTAGGGCGATAGAGAGAGACGGAGAGCGATTGCGAGAGACGGAGAGCGATAGAGAGAGACGGAGGGCGATAGAGACGGAGAGCGACAGAGAGAGACGGAGGGCGATAGAGAGAGACGGAGAGCGATAGAGAGAGACGGAGGGCGATAGAGACGGAGAGCGACAGAGAGAGACGGAGGGCGACAGAGAGAGACGGAGGGCGATAGAGAGAGACGGAGAGCGATAGAGAGAGACGGAGGGCGATAGAGAGAGACGGAGGGCGATAGAGAGTGACGGAGGGCGATAGAGAGAGACGGAGGGCGATAGAGAGAGACGGAGGGCGACAGAGAGAGACGGAGGGCGACAGAGAGAGACGGAGGGCGATAGAGAGAGACGGAGGGCGACAGAGAGAGACGGAGGGCGATAGAGAGAGACGGAGGGCGATAGGGAGAGACGGAGGGCGATAGAGAGAGACGGAGGGCGATAGAGAGAGACGGAGGGCGATAGAGAGAGACGGAGGGCGATAGAGTGAGACGGAGGGCGACAGAGAGAGACGGAGGGCGATAGAGAGAGACGGAGGGCGATAGGGAGAGACGGAGGGCGATAGAGAGAGACGGAGGGAGATAGAGAGAGACGGAGAGCGATAGAGAGAGACGGAGGGCGAGAGAGAGAGACGGAGGGCGATAGAGAGAGACGGAGAGCGATAGAGAGAGACGGAGGGCGACAGAGAGACGGAGGGCGATAGAGAGAGACGGAGGGCGACAGAGAGAGACGGAGGGCGACAGAGAGAGACGGAGCGAGAGAGAGAGAGACGGAGGGCGATAGAGAGAGACGGTGGGCGACAGAGAGAGACGGAGGGCGACAGAGAGACGGAGGGCGATAGAGAGAGACGGAGGGCGATAGATGAGACGGAGGGCGATAGATGAGACGGAGGGCGATAGATGAGACGGAGAGCGATAGAGGGAGACGGAGAGCGATAGAGGGAGACGGAGAGCGATAGAGAGAGTACGGAGAGCGATAGAGAGAGACGGAGGGCGATAGACAGAGGCGGAGAGCGATAGAGAGAGGCGGAGAGCGATAGAGACGGAGAGCGATAGAGAGAGACGGAGGGCGATAGAGGGAGACGGAGAGCGACAGAGGGAGACGGAGAGCGACAGAGAGAGACGGAGGGCGATAGAGAGACGGAGGGCGATAGAGAGAGACGGAGCGTGATAGAAAGAGACGGAGGGCGATAGAGAGAGACGGAGGGCGATAGAGAGAGACGGAGGGCGAGAGAGAGAGACGGAGGGCGAGAGAGAGAGACGGAGGGCGAGAGAGAGAGACGGAGGGCGAGAGAGACAGACGGAGGGCGATAGGGAGAGACGAAGGGCGATAGGGAGAGACGGAGAGCGATAGAGAGAGACGGAGGGCGATAGAGGGAGACGGAGAGCGATAGATGAGACGGAGAGCGATAGAGGGAGACGGTGAGCGATAGAGGGAGACGGTGAGCGATAGAGGGAGACGGAGAGCGATAGAGGGAGACGGAGAGCGATAGAGGGAGACGGAGGACGATAGAGAGACGGAGGGCGATAGAAAGAGACAGAGGGATAGAGAGAGACGGAGGGCGATGAAGAGAGACGGAGGGCGATGGAGAGAGACGGAGGGCGATAGAGAGAGACGGAGGGCGATAGAGAGAGACGGAGGGCGATAGAGAGAGACGGAGGGATAGAGAGAGACGGAGGGCGATGGAGAGAGACGGAGGGCGATGGAGAGAGACGGAGGGCGATAGAGAGAGACGGAGGGCGATAGAGAGAGACGGAGGGCGATAGAGAGAGACGGAGGGCGATAGAGAGAGACGGAGGGCGATAGAGAGAGACGGAGGGCGATAGAGAGAGACGGAGAGCGATAGAAAGAGACAGAGGGATAGAGAGAGACGGAGGGCGATGGAGAGAGACGGAGGGCGATGGAGAGAGACGGAGGGCGATAGAGAGAGACGGAGGGCGATAGAGAGAGACGGAGGGCGATAGAGAGAGACGGAGGGCGATAGAGAGAGACGGAGGGCGATAGAGAGAGACGGAGGGCGATAGAGAGAGACGGAGAGCGATAGAAAGAGACAGAGGGATAGAGAGAGACGGAGGGCGATGGAGAGAGACGGAGGGCGATGGAGAGAGACGGAGGGCGATAGAGAGAGACGGAGGGCGATAGAGAGAGACGGAGGGCGATAGAGAGAGACGGAGGGCGATAGAGAGAGACGGAGGGCGATAGAGAGAGACGGAGAGCGATAGAGAGAGACGGAGGGCGATAGAGAGACGGAGGGCGATAGAGAGACGGAGGGCGATAGAGAGAGACGGAGGGCGAAAGAGAGAGACGGAGAGCGATAGAGGGAGACGGAGGGCGATAGAGAGAGACGGAGGGCGATAGAGAGACGGAGGGCGATAGAGAGAGACGGAGGGCGATAGAGGGAGACGGAGAGCGATAGAGGGAGACGGAGGGCGATAGAGAGAGACGGAGGGCGATAGAGAGAGACGGAGGGCGATAGAGAGAGACGGAGGGCGATAGAGAGAGACGGAGGGCGAGAGAGAGAGACGGAGAGCGATAGAGAGAGACGGAGAGCGATAGAGAGAGACGGAGGGCGATAGAGAGAGACGGAGGGCGATAGAGAGAGACGGAGGGCGATAGAGAGAGACGGAGGGCGAGAGAGAGAGACGGAGGGCGATAGAGAGAGACGGAGGGCGATAGAGAGAGACGGAGGGCGATTGCGAGAGACGGAGGGCGATAGAGAGAGACGGAGGGCGATAGAGAGAGACGGAGGGCGAAAGAGAGAGACGGAGGGCGATAGAGAGAGACGGAGAGCGATAGAGAGAGACGGAGAGCGATAGAGAGAGACGGAGAGCGACAGAGAGACGGAGGGCGACAGAGAGACGGAGAGCGATAGAGATAGACGGAGAGCGATAGATGAGACGGAGAGCGATAGATGAGACGGAGAGCGATAGAGGGCGACGGTGAGCGATAGAGGGAGACGGAGGGCGATAGAGAGACGGAGGGCGATAGAGAGACGGAGGGCGATAGAATGAGACGGAGAGCGATAGAGAGAGACGGAGGGCGATGGAGAGAGACGGAGGGCGATGGAGAGAGACGGAGGGCGATAGAGAGAGACGGAGAGCGATTGCGAGAGACGGAGGGCGATATAGACGGAGAGCGAGAGAGAGAGAGACGGAGGGCGATAGAGACGGAGAGCGAGAGAGAGAGACGGAGGGCGATAGAGAGAGACGGAGAGCGATAGTAGAGACGGAGAGCGATAGAGAGAGACGGAGCGTGATAGAAAGAGACGGAGGGCGATAGAGAGAGACGGAGGGCGATAGAGAGAGACGGAGGGCGAGAGAGAGAGACGGAGGGCGATTGCGAGAGACGGAGGGCGATAGAGAGAGACGGAGGGCGAAAGAGAGAGACGGAGGGCGATAGAGAGAGACGGAGAGCGATAGAGAGAGACGGAGAGCGATAGAGAGAGACGGAGAGCGATAGAGAGAGACGGAGAGCGACAGAGAGACGGAGGGCGACAGAGAGACGGAGAGCGATAGAGATAGACGGAGAGCGATAGAGATAGACGGAGAGCGATAGATGAGACGGAGAGCGATAGATGAGACGGAGAGCGATAGAGGGAGACGGTGAGCGATAGAGGGAGACGGAGAGCGATAGAGGGAGACGGAGAGCGATAGAGAGAGACGGAGGGCAATAGAGAGACGGAGGGCGATAGAAAGAGACGGAGAGCGATAGAGAGAGACGGAGGGCGATAGAGAGAGACGGAGGGCGACAGAGAGAGACGGAGGGCGACAGAGAGAGACGGAGGGCGACATAGAGAGACGGTGGGCGACAGAGAGAGACGGTGGGCGACAGAGAGAGACGGAGGGCGATAGAGAGACGGAGGGCGATAGAGAGTGGCGGAGAGCGATAGAGAGAGACGGAGGGCGATAGATGAGACGGAGGGCGATAGATGAGACGGAGGGCGATAGATGAGACGGAGAGCGATAGAGGGAGACGGAGAGCGATAGAGGGAGACGGAGAGCGATAGAGAGAGTACGGAGAGCGATAGAGAGAGACGGAGGGCGATAGACAGAGGCGGAGAGCGATAGAGAGATGCGGAGAGCGATAGAGAGATGCGGAGAGCGACAGAGAGAGACGGAGGGCGATAGAGGGAGACGGAGAGCGACAGAGAGAGACGGAGGGCGATAGAGAGACGGAGGGCGATAGAATGAGACGGAGAGCGATAGAGAGAGACGGAGGGCGATGGAGAGAGACGGAGGGCGATGGAGAGAGACGGAGGGCGATAGAGAGAGACGGAGAGCGATTGCGAGAGACGGAGAGCGATAGAGAGAGAGACGGAGGGCGATAGAGACGGAGAGCGATAGAGAGAGACGGAGGGCGATAGAGAGAGACGGAGAGCGATAGTAGAGACGGAGAGCGATAGAGAGAGACGGAGCGTGATAGAAAGAGATGGAGGGCGATAGAGAGAGACGGAGGGCGAGAGAGAGACGGAGGGCGAGAGAGAGAGACGGAGGGCGAGAGAGAGAGACGGAGGGCGAGAGAGAGAGACGGAGGGCGATAGGGAGAGACGAAGGGCGATAGGGAGAGACGGAGAGCGATAGAGAGAGACGGAGGGCGATAGAGGGAGACGGAGAGCGATAGATGAGACGGAGAGCGATAGAGGGAGACTGTGAGCGATAGAGGGAGACGGTGAGCGATAGAGGGAGACGGTGAGCGATAGAGGGAGACGGAGAGCGATAGAGGGAGACGGAGAGCGATAGAGGGAGACGGAGAGCGATAGAGTGAGACGGAGAGCGATAGAAAGAGACCGAGGGATAGAGAGAGACCGAGGGCGATGGAGAGAGACGGAGGGCGATAGAGAGAGACGGAGGGCGATAGAGAGAGACGGAGGGCGATAGAGAGAGACGGAGGGCGATAGAGAGAGACGGTGGGCGATAGAGAGAGACGGAGGGCGATAGAGAGAGACGGAGGGCGATAGAGAGACGGAGGGCGATAGAGAGACGGAGGGCGATAGAGAGAGACGGAGGGCGATAGAGAGAGACGGAGAGCGATAGAGGGAGACGGAGGGCGATAGAGAGAGACGGAGGGCGATAGAGAGAGACGGAGGGCGATAGAGAGAGACGGAGGGCGATAGAGAGAGACGGAGGGCGATAGAGAGAGACGGAGGGCGATAGAGAGAGACGGAGGGCGATAGAGAGAGACGGAGGGCGATAGAGAGAGACGGAGGGCGAGAGAGAGAGACGGAGAGCGATAGAGAGAGACGGAGAGCGATAGAGAGAGACGGAGGGCGATAGAGAGAGACGGAGGGCGATAGAGAGACGGAGGGCGATAGAGAGACGGAGGGCGATAGAGAGAGACGGAGAGCGATAGAGAGAGACGGAGGGCGATAGAGAGAGACGGAGAGCGATAGATGAGACGGAGAGCGATAGAGGGAGACGGTGAGCGATAGAGAGAGACGGAGGGCGATAGAGAGAGACGGAGAGCGATAGATGAGACGGAGAGCGATAGAGGGAGACGGTGAGCGATAGAGGGAGACGGTGAGCGATAGAGGGAGACGGAGAGCGATAGAGGGAGACGGAGAGCGATAGAGAGAGACGGAGGGCGATAGAGAGACGGAGGGCGATAGAAAGAGACGGAGAGCGATAGAGGGAGACGGAGGGCGATAGAGAGAGACGGAGGGCGACAGAGAGAGACGGAGGGCGAGAGAGAGAGACGGAGGGCGATAGAGAGAGACGGAGGGCGATAGAGAGAGACGGAGGGCGATAGAGAGAGACGGAGGGCGACAGAGAGAGACGGAGGGCGACAGAGAGAGACGGAGGGCGACAGAGAGAGACGGAGGGCGACAGAGAGAGACGGAGGGCGACAGAGAGAGACGGAGGGCGACAGAGAGAGACGGAGGGCGACAGAGAGAGACGGAGGGCGACAGAGAGAGACGGAGGGCGACAGAGAGAGACGGTGGGCGACAGAGAGAGACGGAGGGCGATAGAGAGACGGAGGGCGATAGAGAGTGGCGGAGAGCGATAGAGAGAGACGGAGGGCGATAGATGAGACGGAGGGCGATAGATGAGATGGAGGGCGATAGAGAGAGACGGAGAGCGATAGAGGGAGACGGAGAGCGATAGAGAGAATACGGAGAGCGATAGAGAGAGACGGAGGGCGATAGAGAGAGGCGGAGAGCGATAGAGAGAGGCGGAGAGCGATAGAATGAGATGGAGAGCGATAGAAAGAGACGGAGTGCGATAGAGACGGAGAGCGATAGAGAGAGACGGAGGGCGATAGAGGGAGACGGAGAGCGACAGAGAGAGACGGAGGGCGATAGAGAGACGGAGGGCGATAGAATGAGACGGAGAGCGATAGAGAGAGACGGAGGGCGATGGAGAGAGACGGAGGGCGATGGAGAGAGACGGAGGGCGATGGAGAGAGACGGAGGGCGATAGAGAGAGACGGAGAGCGATTGCGAGAGACGGAGGGCGATATAGACGGAGAGCGAGAGAGAGAGAGACGGAGGGCGATAGAGACGGAGAGCGAGAGAGAGAGACGGAGGGCGATAGAGAGAGACGGAGAGCGATAGTAGAGACGGAGAGCGATAGAGAGAGACGGAGCGTGATAGAGAGAGACGGAGGGCGATAGAGAGAGACGGAGGGCGATAGAGAGAGACGGAGGGCGATAGAGAGAGACGGAGGGCGAGAGAGAGAGACGGAGGGCGAGAGAGAGAGACGGAGGGCGATAGGGAGAGACGAAGGGCGATAGGGAGAGTCGGAGAGCGATAGAGAGAGACGGAGGGCGATAGAGGGAGACGGAGAGCGATAGATGAGACGGAGAGCGATAGAGGGAGACGGTGAGCGATAGAGGGAGACGGTGAGCGATAGAGGGAGACGGAGAGCGATAGAGGGAGACGGAGAGCGATAGAGGGAGACGGAGAGCGATAGAGGGAGACGGAGAGCGATAGAGAGAGACGGAGCGAGGGAGAGAGAGACATAGCGAGAGAGAGAGAGACGGAGCGAGAGAGAGAGAGACGGAGCGAGAGAGAGAGAGACGGAGCGAGAGAGACGGAGTGAGAGAGAGAGAGAGACGGAGCGAGAGAGAGAGAGATGGTGCGAGAGAGACGGAGCGAGAGAGAGAGCGACGGAGCGAGAGTGACGGAGCGAGAGAGAGAGACGGGGAGAGAGAGAGAGAGACGGAGCGAGAGAGAGAGAAGGAGTGAGAGTGAGAGAGACAGAGACGGAGTGAGAGAGAGAGAGACGGAGCGAGAGAGAGCACGACGGAGCGAGAGAGAGAGAGAGACGGAGCGAGAGAGAGAGAGACGGAGCGAGAGAGAGAGAGACGGAGCGAGAGAGAGAGAGACGGAGCGAGAGTGAGAGAGACGGAGCGAGAGAGAGAGAGACGGAGCGAGAGAGAGAGAGACGGAGCGAGAGAGAGACGGAGCGAGATAGAGAGAGACGGAGCGAGAGAGAGAGAAGGAGCGAGAGAGAGAGACGGAGCGAGAGTGAGAGAGACGAAGCGAGAGTGAGAGAGAAGGAGCGAGAGAGACGGAGCGAGAGAGAGAGAGACGGAGCGAGAGAGAGAGAGACGGAGCGAGAGAGAGAGAGACGGAGCGAGAGAGACAGAGCGAGAGAGAGAGAGACGGAGCGAGAGAGAGAGAGACGGAGCGAGAGAGAGAGACGGAGCGAGAGAGAGAGAGACGGAGCGAGAGAGAGAGAGACGGAGCGAGAGAGAGACGGAGCGAGATAGAGAGAGACGGAGCGAGAGAGAGAGAAGGAGCGAGAGAGAGAGACGGAGCGAGAGTGAGAGAGACGAAGCGAGAGTGAGAGAGAAGGAGCGAGAGAGACGGAGTGAGAGAGAGAAAGACGGAGCGAGAGAGAGAGAGACCGAGCGAGAGAGAGACGGAGCGAGAGAGAGAGCGACGGAGCGAGAGAGAGACGGAGCGAGAGAGAGACGGAGCGAGAGAGAGAGAGACGGAGCGAGAGAGAGAGAGCGACGGAGCGAGAGAGAGAGAGACGGAGCGAGAGTGAGAGAGACGGAGCGAGAGAGAGGGAGAGACGGAGCGAGAGAGAGACGGAGCGAGATAGAGAGAGACGGAGCGAGAGAGAGAGAAGGAGCGAGAGAGAGAGACGGAGCGAGAGTGAGAGAGACGGAGCGAGAGTGAGAGAGACGAAGCGAGAGTGAGAGAGAAGGAGCGAGAGAGACGGAGTGAGAGAGAGAGAGACGGAGCGAGAGAGAGACGGAGCGAGAGAGAGACGGAGCGAGAGAGAGAGAGACGGAGCGAGAGAGAGAGAGCGACGGAGCGAGAGAGAGACGGAGCGAGAGAGAGACGGAGCGAGAGAGAGAGAGACGGAGCGAGAGAGAGAGAGCGACGGAGCGAGAGAGAGAGAGAGAGACGGAGCGAGAGAGAGACCAAGCGAGTGAGAGGCGGAGCGAGAGAGTGAGACAGAGCGATAGAGTGACGGAGCGAGAGAGAGAGACGGAGTGTGAGAGAGAGAGGCGGAGCCAGAGAGAGAGACGGAGTGAGAGAGGGAGACGGAGCAAGAGAAGGAGTCGGAGCGAGAGAGAGAGGCGGAGCGAGAGAGAGAGGCGGAGCCAGAGAGAGAGACGGAGCGAGAGAGAGAGACGGAGTGAGAGAGGGGGACGGAGCAAGAGAACGAGTCGGAGCGAGAGAGAGACAGAGACGGAGCGAGAGAGAGGCGGAGCGTGCGAGGGAGACGGAGCGAGCGAGGGAGACGGAGCGAGAGAGTGAGACAGAGCGAGAGAGAGAGACGGAGCGAGCGAGGGAGACGGAGCGAGCGAGGGAGTTGGAGCGAGAGAGAGAGACGGAGCGAGCGAGGGAGACGGAGCGAGCGAGGGAGACGGAGCGAGAGAGGGAGACGGAGCGAGCGTGGGAGACGGAGCGAGAGAGGGAGACGGAGCGAGCGTGGGAGACGGAGCGAGAGAGAGACGGAGCGAGCGAGAGAGAGACGGAGCGAGCGAGGGATACGGAGCGAGCGTGGGAGACGGAGCGAGCGAGGGAGACGGAGCGAGCGAGGGATACGGAGCGAGCGAGGGATACGGAGCGAGCGTGGGAGACGGAGCGAGAGAGAGACGGAGCGAGAGAGGGAGACGGAGCGAGAGAGGGAGACGGAGCGAGAGAGAGGCGGTGCGAGAGAGGGAGACGGAGCGAGCGAGGGATACGGAGCGAGCGTGGGAGACGGAGCGAGAGAGAGACGGAGCGAGAGAGGGAGACGGAGCGAGAGAGGGAGACGGAGCGAGAGAGGGAGACGGAGCGAGAGAGGGAGACGGAGCGAGAGAGGGAGACGGAGCGAGAGAGAGACGGAGCGAGAGAGAGAGACGGAGCGAGCGAGAGAGGGTGCGAGAGAGGGAGACGGAGCGAGAGAGAGACAGAGCGAGCGAGAGAGACGGTGCGAGAGAGGGAGACGGAGCGAGAGAGAGACGGAGCGAGTAAGAGAGACAGAGAGAGAGACGGAGCGAGCGATGGAGACGGAGCGAGAGAGAGACAGAGCGAGAGAGAGACGGAGCGAGAGAGAGAGACGGTGCGAGAGAGGGAGACGGACGAGAGAGAGAGAGAGACGGAGCGAGAGATAGACGGAGCAAGAGAGGGAGACGGAGCGAGAGAGAGACGGAGCGAGAGAGAGACGGAGCGAGAGAGAGACGGAGCGAGAGAGAGACGGAGCGAGAGAGGGAGACGGAGCGAGAGAGGGAGACGGAGCGAGAGTGAGACAGAGCGAGAGAGAGACGGAGCGAGAGAGAGACGGATCGAGCGACGGACACGGAGCGAGAGAGAGAGACTGAGCAAGAGAGGGAGATGGAGCAAGAGAGAAAGACGGTGCGAGAGAGTGACGGAGCGAGAGTGGGAGACGGAGCGAAAGAGGGAGAGACGGAGCGAGAGAGACGGAGTGAGAGAGAGAGAGAGACATAGCGAGAGAGAGAGAGACGGAGCGAGAGAGAGAGAGACGGAGCGAGAGAGAGAGAGACGGAGCGAGAGAGAGAGAGACGGAGCGAGAGAGAGAGAGACGGAGCGAGAGAGACGGAGTGAGAGAGAGAGAGAGACGGAGCGAGAGAGAGAGAGACGGAGCGAAAGAGGGAGGCGGAGCGAGAGAGGGAGGCGGAGCGAGAGAGGGAGACGGATCGAGCAACGGACACGGAGCGAGAGAGAGAGACGGAGCGAGAGAGGGAGACGGAGCAAGAGAGAGAGACGGTGCGAGAGAGTGACGGAGCGAGAGAGGGAGACGGAGCGAAAGAGGGAGAGACGGAGCGAGAGAGACGGAGTGAGAGAGAGAGAGAGACATAGCGAGAGAGAGAGAGACGGAGCGAGAGAGAGAGACGGAGCGAGAGAGACGTAGTGAGAGAGAGAGAGAGAGACGGAGCGAGAGAGAGAGAGATGGTGCGAGAGAGACGGAGCGAGAGAGCGAGCGACGAAGCGAGAGAGAGAGACGGGGAGAGAGAGAGAGAGAGCGAGAGAGACGGAGCGAGAGAGAGAGAAGGAGTGAGAGTGAGAGAGACGGAGCGAGAGTGAGAGAGAAGGAGCGAGAGAGACGGAGTGAGAGAGAGAGAGAGACGGAGCGAGAAAGAGCGTGACGGAGCGAGAGAGAGAGAGAGACGGAGCGAGAGAGAGAGAGACGGAGCGAGAGAGAGAGAGACGGAGCGAGAGAGAGAGAGACGGAGCGAGAGAGACGGAGCGAGATAGAGAGAGACGGAGCGAGATAGAGAGAGACGGAGCGAGAGAGAGAGAAGGAGCGAGAGTGAGAGAGACGAAGCGAGAGTGAGAGAGAAGGAGCGAGAGAGACGGAGTGAGAGAGAGAGAGACGGAGCGAGAGAGAGAGAGATGGTGCGAGAGAGACGGAGCGAGAGAGAGACGGGGAGAGAGAGAGAGAGAGCGAGAGAGACGGAGCGAGAGAGAGAGAAGGAGTGAGAGTGAGAGAGACGGAGCGAGAGAGAGAGACGGGGAGAGAGAGAGAGAGAGCGAGAGAGACGGAGCGAGAGAGAGAGAAGGAGTGAGAGTGAGAGAGACGGAGCGAGAGTGAGAGAGAAGGAGCGAGAGAGACGGAGTGAGAGAGAGAGAGACGGAGCGAGAAAGAGCGCGACGGAGCGAGAGAGAGAGAGAGAGACGGAGCGAGAGAGAGAGAGACGGAGCGAGAGAGAGAGAGACGGAGCGAGAGAGAGAGAGACGGAGCGAGAGAGACGGAGCGAGATAGAGAGAGACGGAGCGAGATAGAGAGAGACGGAGCGAGATAGAGAGAGACGGAGCGAGATAGAGAGAGACGGAGCGAGATAGAGAGAGACGGAGCGAGAGCGAGAGAGACGGAGCGAGAGAGTGAGAGACGGAGCGAGAGAGAGACGGAGCGAGTGAGAGGCGGAGCGAGAGAGTGAGACGGAGCGATAGAGTGACGGAGCGAGAGAGAGAGACGGAGTGTGAGAGAGAGAGGCGGAGCCAGAGAGAGAGACGGAGTGAGAGAGGGAGACGGAGCAAGAGAAGGAGTCGGAGCGAGAGAGAGAGGCGGAGCCAGAGAGAGAGGTGGAGCGAGAGAGAGACAGAGACGGAGCGAGAGAGAGAGGCGGAGCGAGCGGGGGAGACGGAGCGAGCGAGGGAGACGGAGCGAGCGAGGGAGACGGAGCGAGCGAGGGAGACGGAGCGAGCGAGGGAGACGGAGCGAGCGAGGGAGACGGAGCGAGAGAGAGAGACGGAGCGAGCGAGAGAGACGGAGCGAGAGAGAGAGACGGAGCGAGTGAGGGAGACTGAGCCAGAGAGAGAGACGGAGCGAGTGAGGGAGTTGGAGCGAGATAGAGAGACGGAGCGAGAGAGAGAGACGGAGCGAGAGAGGGAGACGGAGCCAGAGAGAGAGACGGAGCGAGTGAGGGAGACGGAGCGAGCGAGGGAGACGGAGCGAGCGAGGGAGACGGAGCGAGAGAGGGAGACGGAGCGAGCGTGGGAGACGGAGCGAGAGAGAGAGACGGAGCGAGAGAGAGACGGAGCGAGAGAGAGAGACGGAGCGAGCGAGGGAGACGGAGCGAGCGAGGGATACGGAGCGAGCGTGGGAGACGGAGCGAGAGAGAGACGGTGCGAGAGAGGGAGACGGAGCGAGAGAGAGAGACGGAGCGAGAGAGAGAGACGGAGCGAGCGAGAGAGACGGAGCGAGCGAGAGAGACGGTGCGAGAGAGGGAGACGGAGCGAGAGAGAGACAGAGCGAGCGAGAGAGACGGTGCGAGAGAGGGAGACGGAGCGAGAGAGAGACGGAGCGAGTGAGAGAGACAGAGAGAGAGACGGAGCGAGCGATGGAGACGGAGCGAGAGAGAGACAGAGCGAAAGAGAGAGACGGTGCGAGAGAGAGAGACGGTGCGAGAGAGGGAGACGGACGAGAGAGAGAGAGAGACGGAGCGAGAGATAGACGGAGCGAGCGAGGGAGACGGAGCGAGAGAGGGAGACGGAGCGAGAGAGGGAGGCGGAGCGAGAGAGGGAGACGGAGCGAGAGAGGGAGACGGAGCGAGAGAGAGACGGAGCGAGAGAGAGAGACGGTGCGAGAGAGTGACGGAGCGAGAGAGGGAGACGGAGCGAAAGAGGGAGGCGGAGCGAGAGAGGGAGACGGAGCGAGAGAGGGAGACGGAGCGAGCGAGGGAGACGGAGCGAGAGAGAGAGACGGAGCGAGGGAGAGAGAGACGGAGCGAGGGAGAGAGAGACGGAGCGAGGGAGAGAGAGACGGAGCGAGGGAGAGAGAGACGGAGCGAGAGAGAGAGAGACG
The DNA here is from genome assembly GCF_047496885.1 of Scyliorhinus torazame. Lineage (NCBI taxonomy): Eukaryota > Metazoa > Chordata > Chondrichthyes > Carcharhiniformes > Scyliorhinidae > Scyliorhinus > Scyliorhinus torazame. The sequence continues at coordinate 80,133,218 of NC_092729.1, read as the reverse complement.
GAGCGAGAGAGACGGAGTGAGAGAGAGAGAAGGAGCGAGAGAGAAGGAGCGAGAGAGACGGAGCGAGAGAGAGAGAGACGGAGCGAGAGAGATGGTGCGAGAGAGACGGAGCGAGAGAGAGAGCGACGGAGCGAGAGAGACGGAGCGAGAGAGAGACGGAGCGAGAGAGAGAGCGACGGAGCGAGAGAGACGGAGCGAGAGAGAGAGACGGAGCGAGAGAGAGAGACGGGGAGAGAGAGAGAGAGAGCGAGAGAGACGGAGCGAGAGAGAGAGAAGGAGCGAGGGAGAGAGAGACGGAGCGAGGGAGAGAGAGACGGAGCGAGGGAGAGAGAGACGGAGCGAGGGAGAGAGAGAGAGACGGAGCGAGAGCGACGGAGTGAGAGAGAGAGAAGGAGCGAGAGAGACGGAGCGAGAGAGAGAGAGACGGAGCGAGAGAGATGGTGCGAGAGAGACGGAGCGAGAGAGAGAGCGACGGAGCGAGAGAGACGGAGCGAGAGAGGGAGACGGGGAGAGAGAGAGAGAGAGCGAGAGAGACGGAGCGAGAGAGAGAGAGAAGGAGTGGGAGAGAGAGAGACGGAGCGAGAGAGAGCGCGATGGAGCGAGAGAGACAGAGACGGAGCGAGAGAGAGAGACGGAGCGAGAGAGACGGAGCGAGAGAGAGACGGAGCGAGATAGAGAGAGACGGAGCGAGAGAGAGAGAAGGAGCGAGAGTGAGAGAGTCGAAGCGAGAGTGAGAGAGAAGGAGCGAGAGAGACGGAGTGAGAGAGAGAGAGACGGAGCGAGAGAGAGACCGAGCGAGTGAGAGGCGGAGCGAGAGAGTGAGACGGAGCGATAGAGTGACGGAGCGAGAGAGAGAGACGGAGTGTGAGAGAGAGAGGCGGAGCCAGAGAGAGAGACGGAGCGAGAGAGAGAGACGGAGTGAGAGAGGGAGACGGAGCAAGAGAAGGAGTCGGAGCGAGAGAGAGAGGCGGAGCCAGAGAGAGAGACGGAGCGAGAGAGGGAGACGGAGCAAGAGAAGGAGTCGGAGCGAGAGAGAGAGACGGAGCGAGAGAGAGAGGTGGAGCGAGAGAGCGACAGAGACGGAGCGAGAGAGAGGCGGAGCGTGCGAGGGAGACGGAGCGAGCGAGGGAGACGGAGCGAGAGAGAGAGACGGAGCGAGTGAGGGAGTTGGAGCGAGAGAGTGAGACAGAGCGAGAGAGAGAGACGGAGCGAGCGAGGGAGACGGAGCGAGCGAGGGAGTTGGAGCGAGAGAGAGAGACGGAGTGAGAGAGGGAGACGGAGCGAGCGAGGGAGACGGAGCGAGAGAGGGAGACGGAGCGAGCGTGGGAGACGGAGCGAGAGAGGGAGACGGAGCGAGCGTGGGAGACGGAGCGAGAGAGAGACGGAGCGAGCGAGGGATACGGAGCGAGCGTGGGAGACGGAGCGAGCGAGGGAGACGGAGCGAGCGAGGGATACGGAGCGAGCGTGGGAGACGGAGCGAGAGAGAGACGGAGCGAGAGAGGGAGACGGAGCGAGAGAGGGAGACGGAGCGAGAGAGAGACGGAGCGAGAGAGGGAGGCGGTGCGAGAGAGGGAGACGGAGCGAGCGAGGGAGACGGAGCGAGCGAGGGATACGGAGCGAGCGTGGGAGACGGAGCGAGAGAGAGACGGAGCGAGAGAGGGAGACGGAGCGAGAGAGGGAGACGGAGCGAGAGAGGGAGACGAAGCGAGAGAGGGAGACGGAGCGAGAGAGAGACGGAGCGAGAGAGAGAGACGGAGCGAGCGAGAGAGACGGTGCGAGAGAGGGAGACGGAGCGAGAGAGAGACAGAGCGAGCGAGAGAGACGGTGCGAGAGAGGGAGACGGAGCGAGAGAGAGACGGAGCGAGTAAGAGAGACAGAGAGAGAGACGGAGCGAGCGATGGAGACGGAGCGAGAGAGAGACAGAGCGAGAGAGAGACGGAGCGAGAGAGAGAGACGGTGCGAGAGAGGGAGACGGACGAGAGAGAGAGAGAGACGGAGCGAGAGATAGACGGAGCAAGAGAGGGAGACGGAGCGAGAGAGAGACGGAGCGAGAGAGAGACGGAGCGAGAGAGAGACGGAGCGAGAGAGGGAGACGGAGCGAGAGAGGGAGACGGAGCGAGAGTGAGACAGAGCGAGAGAGAGACGGAGCGAGAGAGAGACGGATCGAGCGACGGACACGGAGCGAGAGAGAGAGACTGAGCAAGAGAGGGAGATGGAGCAAGAGAGAAAGACGGTGCGAGAGAGTGACGGAGCGAGAGTGGGAGACGGAGCGAAAGAGGGAGAGACGGAGCGAGAGAGACGGAGTGAGAGAGAGAGAGAGACATAGCGAGAGAGAGAGAGACGGAGCGAGAGAGAGAGAGACGGAGCGAGAGAGAGAGAGACGGAGCGAGAGAGAGAGAGACGGAGCGAGAGAGAGAGAGACGGAGCGAGAGAGACGGAGTGAGAGAGAGAGAGAGACGGAGCGAGAGAGAGAGACGGAGCGAAAGAGGGAGGCGGAGCGAGAGAGGGAGGCGGAGCGAGAGAGGGAGACGGATCGAGCAACGGACACGGAGCGAGAGAGAGAGACGGAGCGAGAGAGGGAGACGGAGCAAGAGAGAGAGACGGTGCGAGAGAGTGACGGAGCGAGAGAGGGAGACGGAGTGAAAGAGGGAGAGACGGAGCGAGAGAGACGGAGTGAGAGAGAGAGAGAGACATAGCGAGAGAGAGAAAGACGGAGCGAGAGAGAGAGACGGAGCGAGAGAGACGTAGTGAGAGAGAGAGAGAGACGGAGCGAGAGAGAGAGAGATGGTGCGAGAGAGACGGAGCGAGAGAGCGAGCGACGAAGCGAGAGAGAGAGACGGGGAGAGAGAGAGAGAGACGGAGCGAGAAAGAGCGTGACGGAGCGAGAGAGAGAGAGAGACGGAGCGAGAGAGAGAGAGACGGAGCGAGAGAGAGAGAGACGGAGCGAGAGAGAGAGAGACGGAGCGAGAGAGACGGAGCGAGATAGAGAGAGACGGAGCGAGATAGAGAGAGACGGAGCGAGAGAGAGAGAAGGAGCGAGAGTGAGAGAGACGAAGCGAGAGTGAGAGAGAAGGAGCGAGAGAGACGGAGTGAGAGAGAGAGAGACGGAGCGAGAGAGAGAGAGATGGTGCGAGAGAGACGGAGCGAGAGAGAGACGGGGAGAGAGAGAGAGAGAGCGAGAGAGACGGAGCGAGAGAGAGAGAAGGAGTGAGAGTGAGAGAGACGGAGCGAGAGAGAGAGACGGGGAGAGAGAGAGAGAGAGCGAGAGAGACGGAGCGAGAGAGAGAGAAGGAGTGAGAGTGAGAGAGACGGAGCGAGAGTGAGAGAGAAGGAGCGAGAGAGACGGAGTGAGAGAGAGAGAGACGGAGCGAGAAAGAGCGCGACGGAGCGAGAGAGAGAGAGAGACGGAGCGAGAGAGAGAGAGACGGAGCGAGAGAGTGAGAGACGGAGCGAGAGAGAGAGAGACGGAGCGAGAGAGAGAGAGACGGAGCGAGAGAGACGGAGCGAGATAGAGAGAGACGGAGCGAGATAGAGAGAGACGGAGCGAGATAGAGAGAGACGGAGCGAGATAGAGAGAGACGGAGCGAGATAGAGAGAGACGGAGCGAGAGCGAGAGAGACGGAGCGAGAGAGTGAGAGACGGAGCGAGAGAGAGACGGAGCGAGTGAGAGGCGGAGCGAGAGAGTGAGACGGAGCGATAGAGTGACGGAGCGAGAGAGAGAGACGGAGTGTGAGAGAGAGAGGCGGAGCCAGAGAGAGAGACGGAGTGAGAGAGGGAGACGGAGCAAGAGAAGGAGTCGGAGCGAGAGAGAGAGGCGGAGCCAGAGAGAGAGGTGGAGCGAGAGAGAGAGGCGGAGCGAGCGGGGGAGACGGAGCGAGCGAGGGAGACGGAGCGAGCGAGGGAGACGGAGCGAGCGAGGGAGACGGAGCGAGCGAGGGAGACGGAGCGAGAGAGAGAGACGGAGCGAGCGAGAGAGACGGAGCGAGAGAGAGAGACGGAGCGAGTGAGGGAGACTGAGCCAGAGAGAGAGACGGAGCGAGTGAGGGAGTTGGAGCGAGAGAGAGAGACGGAGCGAGAGAGGGAGACGGAGCCAGAGAGAGAGACGGAGCGAGTGAGGGAGACGGAGCGAGCGAGGGAGACGGAGCGAGCGAGGGAGACGGAGCGAGCGTGGGAGACGGAGCGAGAGAGAGAGACGGAGCGAGAGAGAGACGGAGCGAGAGAGAGAGACGGAGCGAGCGAGGGAGACGGAGCGAGCGAGGGATACGGAGCGAGCGTGGGAGACGGAGCGAGAGAGAGACGGTGCGAGAGAGGGAGACGGAGCGAGAGAGAGAGACGGAGCGAGAGAGGGAGACGGAGCGAGCGAGAGAGACGGAGCGAGCGAGAGAGACGGTGCGAGAGAGGGAGACGGAGCGAGCGAGAGAGACGGAGCGAGCGAGAGAGACGGAGCGAGCGAGAGAGACGGAGCGAGCGAGAGAGACGGAGCGAGCGAGAGAGACGGAGCGAGCGAGAGAGACGGAGCGAGCGAGAGAGACGGTGCGAGAGAGGGAGACGGAGCGAGAGAGAGAGACAGAGCGAGCGAGAGAGACGGTGCGAGAGAGGGAGACGGAGCGAGAGAGAGACGGAGCGAGTGAGAGAGACAGAGAGAGAGACGGAGCGAGCGATGGAGACGGAGCGAGAGAGAGACAGAGCGAGAGAGAGAGACGGTGCGAGAGAGAGAGACGGTGCGAGAGAGGGAGACGGACGAGAGAGAGAGAGAGACGGAGCGAGAGATAGACGGAGCGAGCGAGGGAGACGGAGCGAGAGAGGGAGACGGAGCGAGAGAGGGAGGCGGAGCGAGAGAGGGAGACGGAGCGAGAGTGGGAGACGGAGCGAGAGAGAGACGGAGCGAGAGAGAGAGACGGTGCGAGAGAGTGACGGAGCGAGAGAGGGAGACGGAGCGAAAGAGGGAGGCGGAGCGAGAGAGGGAGACGGAGCGAGAGAGGGAGACGGAGCGAGCGAGGGAGACGGAGCGAGAGAGAGAGACGGAGCGAGGGAGAGAGAGACGGAGCGAGGGAGAGAGAGACGGAGCGAGGGAGAGAGAGACGGAGCGAGAGAGAGAGAGACGGAGCGAGAGAGACGGAGTGAGAGAGAGAGAAGGAGCGAGAGAGACGGAGCGAGAGAGAGAGAGACGGAGCGAGAGAGATGGTGCGAGAGAGACGGAGCGAGAGAGAGAGCGACGGAGCGAGAGAGACGGAGCGAGAGAGAGAGAGACGGAGCGAGAGAGAGAGAGACGGAGCGAGAGAGAGAGACGGAGCGAGAGAGAGAGACGGGGAGAGAGAGAGAGAGAGCGAGAGAGACGGAGCGAGAGAGAGAGAAGGAGCGAGGGAGAGAGAGACGGAGCGAGGGAGAGAGAGACGGAGCGAGGGAGAGAGAGACGGAGCGAGGGAGAGAGAGAGAGACGGAGCGAGAGCGACGGAGTGAGAGAGAGAGAAGGAGCGAGAGAGACGGAGCGAGAGAGAGAGAGACGGAGCGAGAGAGATGGTGCGAGAGAGACGGAGCGAGAGAGAGAGCGACGGAGCGAGAGAGACGGAGCGAGAGAGGGAGACGGGGAGAGAGAGAGAGAGAGCGAGAGAGACGGAGCGAGAGAGAGAGAGAAGGAGTGGGAGAGAGAGAGACGGAGCGAGAGAGAGCGCGATGGAGCGAGAGAGAGAGAGACGGAGCGAGAGAGAGAGACGGAGCGAGAGAGACGGAGCGAGAGAGAGACGGAGCGAGATAGAGAGAGACGGAGCGAGAGAGAGAGAAGGAGCGAGAGTGAGAGAGACGAAGCGAGAGTGAGAGAGAAGGAGCGAGAGAGACGGAGTGAGAGAGAGAGAGACGGAGCGAGAGAGAGACCGAGCGAGTGAGAGGCGGAGCGAGAGAGTGAGACGGAGCGATAGAGTGACGGAGCGAGAGAGAGAGACGGAGTGTGAGAGAGAGAGGCGGAGCCAGAGAGAGAGACGGAGCGAGAGAGAGAGACGGAGTGAGAGAGGGAGACGGAGCAAGAGAAGGAGTCGGAGCGAGAGAGAGAGGCGGAGCCAGAGAGAGAGACGGAGCGAGAGAGAGAGACGGAGCGAGAGAGACGGAATGAGAGAGATAGACGGAGCGAGAGAGGGAGACGGAGCAAGAGAAGGAGTCGGAGCGAGAGAGAGAGACGGAGCGAGAGAGAGAGACGGAGCGAGAGAGAGAGACGGAGCGAGAGAGAGAGACGGAGCGAGAGAGTGAGTCGGAGCGAGAGAGAGAGACGGAGCGAGAGAGAGAGACGGAGCGAGAGAGGGAGACGGAGCGAGAGAGGGAGACGGAGCGAGAGAGGGAGACGGAGCGAGCGAGGGAGACGGAGCGAGCGTGGGAGACGGAGCGAGAGAGAGACGGAGCGAGAGAGAGACGGTGCGACAGAGGGAGACGGAGCGAGCGAGGGAGACGGAGCGAGAGAGAGACAGAGCGAGAGAGACACGGAGCGAGAGAGAGACGGAGCGAGAGAGAGACGGAGCGAGAGAGAGACGGAGCGAGAGAGAGACGGAGCGAGAGAGAGAGACGGAGCGAGCGAGAGAGACGGAGCGAGCGAGAGACAGAGCGAGCGAGAGAGACGGTGCGAGAGAGGGAGACGGAGCGTGAGAGAGACAGAGCGAGAGAGAGAGACGGTGCGAGAGAGGGAGACGGAGCGAGAGAGTGAGACGGAGCGAGAGAGAGACGGACGAGAGAGAGAGAGAGACGGAGCGAGCGAGGGAGACGGAGCGAGAGAGGGAGACGGAGCGAGAGCGAGACAGAGCGAGAGCGAGACGGAGCGAGAGAGAGAGAGAGACGGAGCGAGAGAGAGAGAGACGGAGCGAGAGAGTGAGAGACGGAGCGAGAGAGAGAGAGACGGAGCGAGAGAGAGAGAGACGGAGCGAGAGAGACGGAGCGAGATAGTAAGAGACGGAGCGAGATAGAGAGAGACGGAGCGAGAGAGAGAGAGAAGGAGCGAGAGAGACGGAGCGAGAGAGTGAGAGACGGAGCGAGAGAGAGACGGAGCGAGTGAGAGGCGGAGCGAGAGAGTGAGACGGAGCGATAGAGTGACGGAGCGAGAGAGAGAGACGGAGTGTGAGAGAGAGAGGCGGAGCCAGAGAGAGAGACGGAGTGAGAGAGGGAGACGGAGCAAGAGAAGGAGTCGGAGCGAGAGAGAGAGGCGGAGCCAGAGAGAGAGGTGGAGCGAGAGAGAGACAGAGACGGAGCGAGAGAGAGAGGCGGAGCGAGCGGGGGAGACGGAGCGAGCGAGGGAGACGGAGCGAGCGAGGGAGACGGAGCGAGCGAGGGAGACGGAGCGAGAGAGAGAGACGGAGCGAGCGAGAGAGACGGAGCGAGCGAGAGAGACGGAGCGAGAGAGAGAGACGGAGCGAGAGAGAGAGACGGAGCGAGTGAGGGAGACTGAGCCAGAGAGAGAGACGGAGCGAGTGAGGGAGTTGGAGCGAGAGAGAGAGACGGAGCGAGAGAGAGAGACGGAGCGAGAGAGGGAGACGGAGCCAGAGAGAGAGACGGAGCGAGTGAGGGAGACGGAGCGAGCGAGGGAGACGGAGCGAGCGAGGGAGACGGAGCGAGCGTGGGAGACGGAGCGAGCGAGGGAGACGGAGCGAGCGAGGGAGACGGAGCGAGCGAGGGAGACGGAGCGAGCGTGGGAGACGGAGCGAGAGAGAGACGGAGCGAGAGAGAGACGGAGCGAGACAGAGAGACGGAGCGAGCGAGAGAGAGACGGTGCGAGAGAGGGAGACGGAGCGAGAGAGAGAGACGGACCGAGAGAGAGAGACGGAGCGAGCGAGAGAGACGGAGCGAGCGAGAGAGACGGTGCGAGAGAGGGAGACGGAGCGAGAGAGAGACAGAGCGAGCGAGAGAGACGGTGCGAGAGAGGGAGACGGAGCGAGAGAGAGACGGAGCGAGTGAGAGAGACAGAGAGAGAGACGGAGCGAGCGATGGAGACGGAGCGAGAGAGAGACAGAGCGAGAGAGAGAGACGGTGCGAGAGAGAGAGACGGTGCGAGAGAGGGAGACGGACGAGAGAGAGAGAGAGACGGATCGAGAGATAGACGGAGCGAGCGAGGGAGACGGAGCGATAGAGGGAGACGGAGCGAGAGAGGGAGGCGGAGCGAGAGAGGGAGACGGAGCGAGAGAGGGAGACGGAGCGAGAGAGAGACGGAGCGAGAGAGAGAGACGGTGCGAGAGAGTGACGGAGCGAGAGAGGGAGACGGAACGAAAGAGGGAGGCGGAGCGAGAGAGGGAGACGGAGCGAGAGAGGGAGACGGAGCGAGAGAGGGAGACGGAGCGAGAGAGGGAGACGGAGCGAGCGAGGGAGACGGAGCGAGAGAGAGAGACGGAGCGAGGGAGAGAGAGACGGAGCGAGGGAGAGAGAGACGGAGCGAGGGAGAGAGAGACGGAGCGAGAGAGAGAGAGACGGAGCGAGAGAGACGGAGTGAGAGAGAGAGAAGGAGCGAGAGAGACGGAGCGAGAGAGAGAGAGACGGAGCGAGAGAGACGGAGCGAGAGAGATGGTGCGAGAGAGACGGAGCGAGAGAGAGAGCGACGGAGCGAGAGAGACGGAGCGAGAGAGAGACGGAGCGAGAGAGAGAGCGACGGAGCGAGAGAGACGGAGCGAGAGAGAGAGACGGAGCGAGAGAGAGAGACGGGGAGAGAGAGAGAGAGAGCGAGAGAGACGGAGCGAGAGAGAGAGAAGGAGCGAGGGAGAGAGAGACGGAGCGAGGGAGAGAGAGACGGAGCGAGGGAGAGAGAGACGGAGCGAGGGAGAGAGAGAGAGACGGAGCGAGAGAGACGGAGTGAGAGAGAGAGAAGGAGCGAGAGAGACGGAGCGAGAGAGAGAGAGACGGAGCGAGAGAGATGGTGCGAGAGAGACGGAGCGAGAGAGAGAGCGACGGAGCGAGAGAGACGGAGCGAGAGAGGGAGACGGGGAGAGAGAGAGAGAGAGCGAGAGAGACGGAGCGAGAGAGAGAGAGAAGGAGTGGGAGAGAGAGAGACGGAGCGAGAGAGAGCGCGATGGAGCGAGAGAGAGAGAGACGGAGCGAGAGAGAGAGAGACGGAGCGAGAGAGAGAGACGGAGCGAGAGAGACGGAGCGAGAGGGAGACGGAGCGAGATAGAGAGAGACGGAGCGAGAGAGAGAGAAGGAGCGAGAGTGAGAGAGACGAAGCGAGAGTGAGAGAGAAGGAGCGAGAGAGACGGAGTGAGAGAGAGAGAGACGGAGCGAGAGAGAGACCGAGCGAGTGAGAGGCGGAGCGAGAGAGTGAGACGGAGCGATAGAGTGACGGAGCGAGAGAGAGAGACGGAGTGTGAGAGAGAGAGGCGGAGCCAGAGAGAGAGACGGAGCGAGAGAGAGAGACGGAGTGAGAGAGGGAGACGGAGCAAGAGAAGGAGTCGGAGCGAGAGAGAGAGGCGGAGCCAGAGAGAGAGACGGAGCGAGAGAGAGACGGAATGAGAGAGGGAGACGGAGCAAGAGAAGGAGTCGGAGCGAGAGAGAGAGACGGAGCGAGAGAGAGAGACGGAGCGAGCGAGAGAGACGGAGCGAGAGAGAGAGAGACGGAGCGAGAGAGAGAGACGGAGCGAGAGAGAGAGACGGAGCGAGAGAGGGAGACGGAGCGAGAGAGGGAGACGGAGCGAGAGAGGGAGACGGAGCGAGCGTGGGAGACGGAGCGAGCGTGGGAGACGGAGCGAGAGAGAGACGGAGCGAGAGAGAGACGGTGCGACAGAGGGAGACGGAGCAAGCGAGGGAGACGGAGCGAGAGAGAGACGGAGCGAGAGAGAGACGGAGCGAGAGAGAGACGGAGCGAGAGAGAGAGACGGAGCAAGCAAGAGAGAGCGAGCGAGAGAGAAGGTGCGAGAGAGGGAGACGGAGCGTGAGAGAGACAGAGCGAGAGAGGGCGACGGAGCGAGAGAGGGAGACGGAGCGAGAGAGAGACGGACGAGAGAGAGAGAGAGAGACGGAGCGAGAGAGAGACGGAGCGAGCGAGGGAGACGGAGCGAGCGAGGGAGACGGAGCGAGCGAGGGAGACGGAGCGAGCGAGGGAGACGGAGCGAGAGCGAGACAGAGCGAGAGTGAGACGGAGCGAGAGAGAGAGAGGGACAGAGGTAGAGAGACACGGAGAGGGCGAGAAAGCGACAGAGTGTAAGTTATAGCAACTCATCAGCTGAAGAAAAATGCAATGGATGAATTTGGAAAGGATATATTCCATTTTCAAAGGCCATGCTGTACAGGGAGCAGAATCCATGCCTGCAGGCAGACAGCAGAATATACAGCCTGGAGACATCTCACAACAGGCAGGACCCAGAATCATAAAACCACCAGACATAGGAGCCGAATTAGACCACTCGGCCCATCGAGTCTGCTCCGTCATTCAATCCTGGCTGATATTTTCCCATCCCCATTCTCCTGCCTTCTCCCCATAACCCCTGATCCCTTATTAACCAGGAACCTATCTATCTCACCGGGGGAAGTGTCGGCCTGGATTATAGCGCTCAAATCCTAGAGTATAGACATCTCCCTCCGACAGTGCGGCGCTCCCTCAGTACTGGCACCGGGGGGAGTGTCGGCCTGGATTATAGCGCTCAAATCCTAGAGTATAGACATCTCCCTCCGACAGTGCGGCGCTCCCTCAGTACTGGCACCGGGGGGAGTGTCGGCCTGGATTATAGCGCTCAAATCCTAGAGTATAGACATCTCCCTCCGACAGTGCGGCTCTCCCTCAGTACTGGCACCAGGGGGAGTGTCGGCCTGGATTATAGCGCTCAAATCCTAGAGTATAGACATCTATCTCCGACAGTGCGGCGCTCCCTCAGTACTGGCACCGGGGGGGAGTGTCTGCCTGGATTACAGCGCTCAAATCCTAGAGTATAGACATCTCCCTCCGACAGTGCAGCGCTCCCTCAGTACTGGCACCGGGGGAGTGTGGGCCTGGATTATGGAGCTCAAATCCTAGAGTATAGACATCTCCCTCCGACAGTGCAGCGCTCCCTCAGTACTGGCACCGGGGGGGAGTGTGGGCCTGGATTGTGGAGCTCAAATCCTAGAGTATAGACATCTACCTCCGACAGTGCAGCGCTCCCTCAATACTGGCACCGGGGGGAGTGTGGGCCTGGATTATAGCGCTCAAATCCTAGAGTATAGACATCTCCCTCCGACAGTGCGGCGCTCCCTCAGTACTGGCACCGGGGGGAGTGTGGGCCTGGATTGTGGAGCTCAAATCCTAGAGTATAGACATCTCCCTCCGACAGTGCGGCGCTCCCTCAGTACTGGCACCGGGGGGAGTGTCGGCCTGGATTATGGAGCTCAAATCCTAGAGTATATACATCTCCCTCCGACAGTGCGGCGCTCCCTCAGTACTGGCACCGGGGGGAGTGTGGGCCTGGATTATGGAGCTCAAATCCTAGAGTATAGACATCTCCCTCCGACAGTGCGGCGCTCCCTCAGTACTGGCACCGGGGGGAGTGTCGGCCTGGATTATGGAGCTCAAATCCTAGAGTATAGACATCTCACTCCGACAGTGCAGCGCTCCCTCAGTACTGGCACCGGGGGGAGTGTGGGCCTGGATTAGGGAGCTCAAATCCTAGAGTATAGACATCTCCCTCCGACAGTGCAGCGCTCCCTCAGTACTGGCACCGGGGGGAGTGTGGGCCTGGATTATGGAGCTCAAATCCTAGAGTATAGACATCTCCCTCCGACAGTGCGGCGCTCCCTCAGTACTGGCACCGGGAGGAGTGTCGGCCTGGATTATGGAGCTCAAATCCTAGAGTATAGACATCTCACTCCGACAGTGCAGCGCTCCCTCAGTACTGGCACCGGGGGGAGTGTGGGCCTGGATTATGGAGCTCAAATCCTAGAGTATATACATCTCCCTCCGACAGTGCAGCGCTCCCTCAGTACTGGCACCGGGGGGAGTGTGGGCCTGGATTAGGGAGCTCAAATCCTAGAGTATATACATCTACCTCCGACAGTGCGGCGCTCCCTCAGTACTGGCACCGGGGGGAGTGTGGGCCTGGATTATGGAACTCAAATCCTAGAGTATATACATCTCCCTCCGACAGTGCAGCGCTCCCTCAGTACTGGCACCGGGGGGAGTGTGGGCCTGGATTAGGGAGCTCAAATCCTAGAGTATATACATCTCCCTCCGACAGTGCAGCACTCCCTCAGTACTGGCACCGGGGGGGAGTGTGGGCCTGGATTGTGGAGCTCAAATCCTAGAGTATAGACATCTCCCTCCAACAGTGCGGCGCTCCCTCAGTACTGGCACCGGGGGGAGTGTGGGCCTGGATTATGGAGCTCAAATCCTAGAGTATAGACATCTCCCTCCGACAGTGCGGCGCTCCCTCAGTACTGGCACCGGGGGGAGTGTGGGCCTGGATTATGGTGCTCAAATCCTAGAGTATAGACATCTCCCTCCTCAAGAAATTAATGTTGCTGCTGTTTTATTATATCGATCACTGAAGGATCTTGTCACGTTCCTGTTCTGTCGCACAGGAGTGATTAGAGTTCACCTGTGTTGAGGAAGAGGTTACTTCTGAAATTTGATCTCCCTATTTCCTTTTATTGCTAAACTGGTATCTCTGGTTTCCGAGGGCAGGGTGCAGGGTTGCAGGGAGTGCCTGCCCTTGCTGTCTCGCTCGGAGAGGGAGGGAAGTTAGAGGAGGACACATTGTCGAGAGGCCGAGCCGACAAGGATCCGAGAGAGCGGGCGAGCGAGACGGGAGGACGTGGGGGAGGGGAGAGAGCCCCGACTACGATCCAAGGGCGAGGGACCGGGAGGCTGAATTGCTGGCGAGAGACGGAGAGAGAGGACAAAGGAGAGGGAGTGGCGAGCAGTGGGTTAGCCCTGCTGCCTCACGGCGCCAAAGTCCCAGGTTCGATCCCCGCTCTGGGTCACTGTCCGTCTGGAGTTTGCACATTCTCCCCGTGTCTGCGTGGGTTTCGCCCCCACAACCCAAGGATGTGCAGGGGAGGTGGATTGGCCACGATAAATTGCCCTTTGATTGGAAATTATTAATCTAAATTTATTTTAAAAAACAAACAGTGAGGTTCAGAGTCTTGAGTTATAGGATGATAAATTTATCACGGACAATCCACCTAATCCGTCTGTCGGGGGTGGAACTTTGAGCAGGAACGGGGAGAGGCTGTTGGAGACAGAGTGTGGGGGACAGAGAGGGACTGAGGGAGAGAGATCGAGCGGCGAGATTGAGGAAGAGGTTAGCAGATCGAAGGAGGGGCAGAACGATAAGGGTTGAGGAACAACGAGGGTGTTTTGCCAACGAGATCAAGGGTGAGCGGGATAGAGAGTTCGAGAGGGAGAAAGTGGTCGAGGGGGAGAGAGTTTGTGGAAAAGAGGCAGAGAGAAGGGGTGCGAGGGAGAGAGGGAGCGAGAGAGTTTGTGGAAAAGAGGGAGAGAGAAAGAGGGCGAGAGTGCGAGGGAGAGAGGGAGCGAGAGTTTGTGGAAAAGAGGGAGAGAGAAAGAGTGCGAGAGTGCGAGGGAGAGAGGGAGCGAGAGAGTTTGTGGAAAAGAGGGAGAGAGAAAGAGGGCGAGAGTGCGAGGGAGAGAGGGAGCGAGAGTTTGTGGAAAAGAGGGAGAGAGAAAGAGTGCGAGGGAGAGGGAGCGAGAGAGTTTGTGGAAAAGAGGGAGGGAGAAAGAGTGCGAGGGAGAGAGAGAGCGAGAGAGAGTTTGTGGAAAAGAGGGAGAGAGAAAGTGCGAGGGAGAAAGGGAGCGAGAGAGAGTTTGTGGAAAAGAGGGAGAGAGAAAGAGGGCGAGGGAGCGAGAGAGAGTTTGTGGAAAAGAGGGAGAGAGAAAGTGCGAGGGAGAGAGGGAGCGAGAGGAGTTTGTGGAAAAGAGGGAGGGAGAAAGAGGGAGCGAGAGAGAGTTTGTGGAAAAGAGGGAGGGAGAAAGAGTGCGAGGGAGAGGGAGCGAGAGAGAGTTTGTGGAAAAGAGGCAGAGAGAAAGAGTGCGAGGGAGAGAGTGCGAGGGAGCGAGAGAGTTTGTGGAAAAGAGGGAGAGAGAAAGTGCGAGGGAGAGAGGGAGCGAGAGGAGTTTGTGGAAAAGAGGGAGGGAGAAAGAGGGAGCGAGAGAGAGTTTGTGGAAAAGAGGGAGGGAGAAAGAGTGCGAGGGAGAGGGAGCGAGAGAGAGTTTGTGGAAAAGAGGCAGAGAGAAAGAGTGCGAGGGAGCGAGAGAGTTTGTGGAAAAGAGGCAGAGAGAAAGAGTGCGAGGGAGAGGGAGCGAGAGAGAGTTTGTGGAAAAGAGGCAGAGAGAAAGAGTGCGAGGGAGAGAGTGCGAGGGAGCGAGAGAGTTTGTGGAAAAGAGGCAGAGAGAAAGAGTGCGAGGGAGAGAGGGAGCGAGAGAGAGTTTGTGGAAAAGAGATAGAGTTTGAGCGAGAGGAAAAGTTTGAGGGAGAGGGCACGTGATGGAGAAAGAGTGAGGGGGAGCGAGGAAGACTGAGAGAGGACGAGTTTGAGGGAGATTAGAGAGCGAGAAAGAGTTTGAGGGACGAGAGAGATTTTTTGAGGGGGCAGGACGGAAGCCAGCAAGGATGCCTCTGAGAGGATTGAATCGCTGTACCTACGCGCTCTGGCTGGCCGTGGTCCTCGACGTGGTGGGATTGGCCACCTTGCTGGTGGGGGTCTTCGGCAACCTCCAGCGGGGGGGCCGGGATTACGGGGACATGCTCATCTACACGGGGGCCATCGTGGTCTTCGTCAGCCTCATTGGGTGGGTCTTCTGGTATACGGGCAACATCGAGATCTCCCTGGATGAGCTGGCCAGCGATTATTGCGTCAAAGGCACCAAGCTCCACCGCATCGTCCGCAAGATTTCCCGCAGCATCTCGCTCCGTAACGGCGGTGGGCGAGCGACCAGGGGCACCCTGATGCGCGACGGCGGACGACACAGCAGGTGCGAGAGCGGGCATCGCGAGGAGGCGGGCGAAGGACCTCAAGAATGTGCCATGATAGGCTAAACTACTCGAGGTAAGAACGGCGCGACCGATACATTGGGGGGGGGGGGGGGGGGGTGGTCGGAATGTCCGCTGCATTCATATATCAACTTCGGCATCCCCTAGAGAGAGAGACGGCTGACGAGAGACACACACCGAGATATCGGCGGAGGGTGTGAGCGACGCAAAGTGGTGGGGAGAGAGAGAGACAGAGGGCACGCCCGCCCCCGGAGGGGAGAGGGGAGGGCGGAGGGCAATGCTCGAGCGGGAGGGAGCGCAGAGATCTCGGAGGGTTGTAGGACGTTAATGAGGGAGGGAGGGAGGGATTTGAAGAGGAGGATGGGAATTGAAGGGGCTGGAGGAGGTTACAGAGATAGGGAGGGAGGGAGGGATTTGAACAGGAGGATGAGAATTGTAGGGGCTGGAGGAGGTTACAGAGATAGGGAGGGAGGGAGGGATTTGAACAGGAGGATGAGAATTGTAGGGGCTGGAGGAGGTTACAGAGATAGGGAGGGAGGGATTTGAACAGGAGGATGAGAATTGTCGGGGCTGGAGGAGGTTATAGAGATAGGGAGGGAGGGAGGGATTTGAACAGGAGGATGGGAATTGTAGGGGCTGGAGGAGGTTACAGAGATAGGGAGGGAGGGGGCGAGGGAGGGATTTGAACAGGAGGATGGGAATTGTCGGGGCTGGAGGAGGTTACAGAGATAGGGAGGGAGGGAGGGATATGAACAGGAGGATGAGAATTGTCGGGGCTGCAGGAGGTTACAGAGATAGGGAGGGAGGGAGGGATATGAACACGAGGATGAGAATTGTAGGGGCTGGAGGAGGTTACAGAGATAGGGAGGGAGGGAGCGAGGGAGGGATTTGAACAGGAGGATGGGAATTGTAGGGGCCGGAGGAGGTTACAGAGATAGGGAGGAGGGGGCGAGGGAGGGATTTGAACAGGAGGATGAGAATTGTCGGGGCTGGAGGAGGTTACAGAGATAGGGAGGGAGGGAGGGATTTGAACAGGAGGATGAGAATTGTCGGGGCTGGAGGAGGTTACAGAGATAGGGAGGGAGGGAGGGATATGAACAGGAGGATGAGAATTGTCGGGGAGCTGGAGGAGGTTACAGAGATAGGGAGGGAGGGATATGAACAGGAAGAGGAGGATTGTATAGGATATCGAGGGCCGCTTGAGTGAGTTCTCTCCATCACTCTTTCCGAAAGAGGATAGCCCTCCGCCAAGACCGGGCCCTGTCTCAGTGTTGTCTCAATAACTGGTCTTGGACTGAGGAATGAGGTAACGGGATTTATTCATAGACTACCCGTATCCCTCAATCCCCCACCGTCTCCCCGTATCCCTCAATCCCCACCGTCTCCCCATATCCCTCAATCCACCACCGTCTCCCCGTATCCCTCAATCCCCCACCGTCTCCCCGTATCCCTCAATCCCCCACCGTCTCCCCTTATCCCTCAATCCCCACCGTCTCCCCGTATCCCTCAATCCCCACCGTCTCCCCGTATCTCTCAATCCCCACCGTCTCCCCGTATCCCTCAATCCCCACCGTCTCCCCGTATCCCTCAATCCCCACCGTCTCCCCATATCCCTCAATCCCCCACCGTCTCCCCGTATCCCTCAATCCCCCACCGTCTCCCCGTATCCCTCAATCCCCCACCGTCTCCCCGTATCCCTCAATCCCCACCGTCTCCCCATATCCCTCAATCCCCCACCGTCTCCCCGTATCCCTCAATCCCCCACCGTCTCCCCGTATCCCTCAATCCCCCACCGTCTCCCCGTATCCCTCAATCCCCACCGTCTCCCCGTATCCCTCAATCCCCACCGTCTCCCCGTATCTCTCAATCCCCACCGTCTCCCCGTATCCCTCAATCCCCACCGCCTCCCCGTATCCCTCAATCCCCACCGTCTCCCCGTATCTCTCAATCCCCAACCGTCTCCCCGTATCCCTCAATCCCCACCGTCTCCCCGTATCCCTCAATCCCCACCATCTCCCCGTATCCCTCAATCCCCACCGTCTCCCCGTATCCCTCAATCCCCCACCGTCTCCCCGTATCCCTCAATCCCCACCGTCTCCCCGTATCCCTCAATCCCCCACCGTCTCCCCGTATCCCTCAATCCCCACCGTCTCCCCGTATCTCTCAATCCCCACCGTCTCCCCGTATCCCTCAATCCCCACCGTCTCCCCGTATCTCTCAATCCCCCACCGTCTCCCCGTATCCCTCAATCCCCCACCGTCTCCCCGTATCCCTCAATCCCCACCTCCTCCCCGTATCCCTCAATCCCCACCGTCTCCCCGAATCCCTCAATCCCCACCGTCTCCCAGTATCCCTCAATCCCCCACCGTCTCCCCGTATCCCTCAATCCCCCACCGTCTCCCCGTATCCCTCAATCCCCACCGTTTCCCCGTATCCCTCAATTCTCCCCGTATCACTCAATCCCCCACCGCCTCCCCGTAGCACTCAATACCCACCGTCTCCCCGTATCCCTCAATCCCCACCTTCTCCCCGTATCCCTCAATCCCCACCGTTTCCCCGTATCCCTCAATCCCCACCGTCTCCCCGTATCACTCAATCCCCCACCGTCTCCCCGTATCACTCAATCCCGACCGTCTCCCCGTATCCCTCAATCCCCACCTTCTCCCCGTATCCCTCAATCCCCACCGCCTCCCCGTATCCCTCAATCCCCACCGCCTCCCCGTATCCCTCAATCCCCACCGTCTCCCCGTATCCCTCAATCCCCACCGTCTCCCCATATCCCTCAATCCCCACCGCCTCCCCGTATCCCTCAATCCCCACCGCCTCCCCGTATCCCTCAATCCCCACCGCCTCCCCGTATCCCTCAATCCCCACCGTCTCCCCGTATCCCTCAATCCCCACCGTCTCCCCATATCCCTCAATCCCCACCGCCTCCCCGTATCCCTCAATCCCCACCGCCTCCCCGTATCCCTCAATCCCCCACCGTCTCCCTGTATCCCTCAATCCCCCACCGTCTCCCCGTATCCCTCAATCCCCACCTCCTCCCTGTATCCCTCAATCCCCACCGTCTCCCCATATCCCTCAATCCCGCACCGTCTCCCCGTATCCCTCAATCCCCCACCGTCTCCCCGTATCCCTCAATCCCCACCGTCTCCCCGTATCCCTCAATCCCCACCGTCTCCCCGTATCCCTCAATCCCCCACCGTCTCCCCGTATCCCTCAATCCCCCACCGTCTCCCCGTATCCCTCAATCCCCACCTCCTCCCCGTATCCCTCAATCCCCACCGTCTCCCCGTATCCCTCAATCCCCCACCGTCTCCCCGTATCCCTCAATCCCCACCTTCTCCCCGTATCCCTCAATCCCCACCGTCTTCCTGTATCACTCAATCCCCACCGTCTCCCCGTATCCCTCAATCCGCACCGTCTCCCCGTATCCCTCAATCCCCCACCGTCTCCCCGTATCCCTCAATCCCCCACCGTCTCCCCGTATCCCTCAATCCCCGCCGTCTCCCCGTATCCCTCAATCCCCACCGTCTCCCCGTATCCCCCAATCCCCCCCGTATCCCTCAAATCCCCACCGTCTCCCCGTATCCCCCAATCCCCACCGTCTCCCCGTATCCCTCAATCCCCATCTTAACCCCGTATCCCTCAATCCCCACCGTCTACCCGTATCCCTCAATCCCCCCCGTATCCCTCAATCCCCCACCTCCTCCCCGTATCCCTCAATCCCCACCTCCTCCACGTATCCCTCAATCCCCCACCGTCTCCCCGTATCCCTCAATCCCCACCGTCTCCCCGTATCCCTCAATCCCCATCTTAACCCCGTATCTGTCAATCCCCACCATCTCCCCGTATCCCTCAATCCCCACCTCCTCCCCGTATCCCTCAATCCCCACCGTCTCCCCGTATCCCTCAAACCCCACCGTCTCCCCGCATCCCTCAATCCCCACCTCCTCCCCGTATCCCTCAATCCCCCACCGTCTCCCCGTATCCCTCAATCCCCACCGTCTCCCCGTATCCCTCAATCCCCACCGTCTCCCCGTATCCCTCAATCCCCACCGTCTCCCCGTATCACTCAATCCCCACCGTCTCCCCGTATCCCTCAATCCCCCACCGTCTCCCTCAATCCCCCACCGTCTCCCTGTATCCCTCAATCCCCCACCGTCTCCCCGTATCCCTCAATCCCCACCGTCTCCCCGTATCCCTCAATCCCCCATCGTCTCCCCGTCTCCCTCAATCCCCACCGTCTCCCCGTCTCCCTCAATCCCCACCGTCTCCCCGTCTCCCTCAATCCCCATCTCCTCCCCGTCTCCCTCAATCCCCACCGTCTCCCCGTGTCCCTCAATCCCCACCATCTCCCCGTATCCCTCAATCCCCCACCGTCTCCCTGTATTACTCAATCCCCACCGTCTCCCCGTATCACTCAATCCCCACCGTCTCCCCGTATCCCTCAATCCCCCACCGTCTCCCCGTATCCCTCAATCCCCACCGTCTCCCCGTACCTCTCAATCCCCCACCGTCTCCCTGTATCCCTCAATCCTAATCTACACACCTTCTCCCCGTATCCTTCAATCCCCACCGTCTCCCCGTATCCCTCAATCCCCACCGTCTCCCCGTATCCCTCAACACCCCACCTGCCCACCTTCTCCCCGTATCCCTCAATCCCCACCTACCCACCTTCTCCCCGTATCCTTCAATCCCCCACCTACCCACCTTCTCCCCGTATCCCTCAATCCCCCACCTACCCACCTTCTCCCCGTATCCCTCAATCCCCCACCTACCCACCTTCTCCCCGTATCCCTCAATCGTCCACCTACCCACCTTCTCCCTGTATCCCTCAATCCCCCACCTACCCACCTTCTCCCCGTATCCCGCAATCCCCCACCTACCCACCTTCTCCCCGTATCCCTCAATCGTCCACCTACCCACCTTCTCCCCGTATCCCTCAATCCCCACCTACCCACCTTCTCCCCGTATCCCTCAATACCCCACCTGCCCACCTTCTCCCCGTATCCCTCAATCCCCACCTACCCACCTTCTCCCTGTATCCCTCAATCCCCCACCTACCCACCTCCCCGTATCCCTCAGTCCCCCACCTACCCACCTTCTCCCCGTATCCCTCAATCCCCCACCTAACCACCTTCTCCCCGTATCCCTCAATCCGCCACCTACCCACCTTCGCCCCGTATCCATCAATCCCCCTCCTACCCACCTTCTCCCCGTATCCCTCAATCCCCACCAACCCAGCTACTCCCCGTATCCCTCAATCCCCCACCTAACCACCTTCTCCCCGTATCCCTCAGTCCCCCACCTACCCACCTTCTCCCCGTCTCCTTCAATCCCCCACCTACCCACCTTCTCCCCGTCTCCTTCAATCCCCCACCTACCCACCTTGTTCCCATATCCTTCAATCCCCTACCTTCTCCCCCGTATCCCTCAATCCCCACCGTCTCCCCGTATCCCTCAATCCCCCACCGTCTCCCCGTATCCCTCAATCCCCCACCATCTCCCCGTATCCCTCAATCCCCACCGTCTACCCGTATCCCTCAATCCCCCACCGTCTCCCCGTATCCCTCAATCCCCCACCGTCTCCCCGTACCTCTCAATCCCCCACCGTCTCCCTGTATCCCTCAATCCTAATCTACACACCTTCTCCCCGTATCCTTCAATCCCCACCGTCTCCCCGTATCCCTCAATCCCCACCGTCTCCCCGTATCCCTCAATACCCCACCTGCCCACCTTCTCCCCGTATCCCTCAATCCCCACCTACCCACCTTCTCCCCGTATCCTTCAATCCCCCACCTACCCACCTTCTCCCCGTATCCCTCAATCCCCACCTACCCACCTTCTCCCCGTATCCCTCAATCCCCCACCTACCCACCTTCTCCCCGTATCCCTCAATCGTCCACCTACCCACCTTCTCCCCGTATCCCTCAATCCCCCACCTACCCACCTTCTCCCCGTATCCCTCAATCCCCCACCTACCCACCTTCTCCCCGTATCCCTCAATCGTCCACCTACCCACCTTCTCCCCGTATCCCTCAATCCCCACCTACCCACCTTCTCCCCGTATCCCTCAATACCCCACCTGCCCACCTTCTCCCCGTATCCCTCAATCCCCACCTACCCACCTTCTCCCTGTATCCCTCAATCCCCCACCTACCCACCTCCCCGTATCCCTCAGTCCCCCACCTACCCACCTTCTCCCCGTATCCCTCAATCCCCCACCTAACCACCTTCTCCCCGTATCCCTCAATCCGCCACCTACCCACCTTCGCCCCGTATCCATCAATCCCCCTCCTACCCACCTTCTCCCCGTATCCCTCAATCCCCACCAACCCAGCTACTCCCCGTATCCCTCAATCCCCCACCTAACCACCTTCTCCCCGTATCCCTCAGTCCCCCACCTACCCACCTTCTCCCCGTCTCCTTCAATCCCCCACCTACCCACCTTGTTCCCATATCCTTCAATCCCCTACCTTCTCCCCCGTATCCCTCAATCCCCACCGTCTCCCCGTATCCCTCAATCCCCCACCGTCTCCCCGTATCCCTCAATCCCCACCGTCTCCCCGTATCCCTCAATCCCCACCGCCTCCCCGTATCCCTCAATCCCCACCGTCTCCCCGTATCTCTCAATCCCCAACCGTCTCCCCGTATCCCTCAATCCCCACCGTCTCCCCGTATCCCTCAATCCCCACCATCTCCCCGTATCCCTCAATCCCCACCGTCTCCCCGTATCCCTCAATCCCCCACCGTCTCCCCGTATCCCTCAATCCCCACCGTCTCCCCGTATCCCTCAATCCCCCACCGTCTCCCCGTATCCCTCAATCCCCACCGTCTCCCCGTATCTCTCAATCCCCACCGTCTCCCCGTATCCCTCAATCCCCACCGTCTCCCCGTATCCCTCAATCCGCACCGCCTCCCCGTATCCCTCAATCCCCACCGTCTCCCCGTATCTCTCAATCCCCCACCGTCTCCCCGTATCCCTCAATCCCCCACCGTCTCCCCGTATCCCTCAATCCCCACCGTCTCCCCGTATCCCTCAATCCCCACCTTCACCCCGTATTCCTCAATCCCCACCGTCTCCCCGAATCCCTCAATCCCCACCGTCTCCCAGTATCCCTCAATCCCCCGCCGTCTCCCCGTATCCCTCAATCCCCCACCGTCTCCCCGTATCCCTCAATCCCCACCGTTTCCCCGTATCCCTCAATCCCCACCGTCTCCCCGTATCACTCAATCCCCCACCGCCTCCCCGTAGCACTCAATCCCCACCGTCTCCCCGTATCCCTCAATCCCCACCGTCTCCCCGTATCCCTCAATCCCCACCGTCTCCCCGTATCCCTCAATCCCCACCTTCTCCCCGTATCCCTCAATCCCCACCGTCTCCTCGTATCCCTCAATCCCCCACCGTCTCCCCGTATCCCTCAATCCCCACCGTCTCCCCGTATCACTCAATCCCGACCGTCTCCCCGTATCCCTCAATCCCCACCTTCTCCCCGTATCCCTCAATCCCCACCGCCTCCCCGTATCCCTCAATCCCCACCGTCTCCCCTTATCCCTCAATCCCCACCGTCTCCCCGTCTCCCTCAATCCCCACCGCCTCCCCGTATCCCTCAATCCCCACCGTCTCCCCGTATCCCTCAATCCCCACCGTCTCCCCATATCCCTCAATCCCCACCGCCTCCCCGTATCCCTCAATCCCCCACCATCTCCCTGTATCCCTCAATCCCCCACCGTCTCCCCGTATCCCTCAATCCCCACCTCCTCCCTGTATCCCTCAATCCCCACCGTCTCCCCATATCCCTCAATCCCGCACCGTCTCCCCATATCCCTCAATCCCCCACCGTCTCCCCGTATCCCTCAATCCCCACCGTCTCCCCGTATCCCTCAATCCCCACCGTCTCCCCGTATCCCTCAATCCCCCACCGTCTCCCCGTATCCCTCAATCCCCACCTCCTCCCCGTATCCCTCAATCCCCACCGTCTCCCCGTATCCCTCAATCCCCACCGTCTCCCCGTATCCCTCAATCCCCCACCGTCTCCCCGTATCCCTCAATCCGCACCGTCTACCCGTATCCCTCAATCCCCCACCGTCTCCCCGTATCCCTCAATCCCCCACCGTCTCCCCGTATCCCTCAATCCCCGCCGTCTCCCCGTATCCCTCAATCCCCACCGTCTCCCCGTCTCCCTCAATCCCCCACCGTCTCCCCGTATCCCTCAATCCCCACCGTCTCCCCGTATCCCTCAATCCCCACCGTCTCCCCGTATCCCTCAATCCCCACCGTCTCCCCGTATCCCCCAATCCCCACCGTCTCCCCGTATCCCTCAATCCCCATCTTAACCCCGTATCCCTCAATCCCCACCGTCTACCCGTATCCCTCAATCCCCCCCGTATCCCTCAATCCCCCACCTCCTCCCCGTATCCCTCAATCCCCACCTCCTCCACGTATCCCTCAATCCCCCACCGTCTCCCCGTATCCCTCAATCCCCACCGTCTCCCCGTATCCCTCAATCCCCATCTTAACCCCGTATCTGTCAATCCCCACCATCTCCCCGTATCCCTCAATCCCCACCTCCTCCCCGTATCCCTCAATCCCCACCGTCTCCCCGTATCCCTCAATCCCCCACCGTCTCCCCGTATCCCTCAATCCCCACCGTCTCCCCGTATCCCTCAATCCCCACCGTCTCCCCGTATCCCTCAATCCCCACCGTCTCCCCGTATCACTCAATCCCCACCGTCTCCCCGTATCCCTCAATCCCCCACCGTCTCCCTGTATCCCTCAATCCCCCACCGTCTCCCCGTATCCCTCAATCCCCACCGTCTCCCCGTATCCCTCAATCCCCCACCGTCTCCCTCAATCCCCACCGTCTCCCCGTCTCCCTCAATCCCCACCGTCTCCCCGTCTCCCTCAATCCCCATCTCCTCCCCGTCTCCCTCAATCCCCACCGTCTCCCCGTGTCCCTCAATCCCCACCATCTCCCCGTATCCCTCAATCCCCCACCGTCTCCCTGTATTACTCAATCCCCACCGTCTCCCCGTATCACTCAATCCCCACCGTCTCCCCGTATCCCTCAATCCCCCACCGTCTCCCCGTATCCCTCAATCCCCCACCGTCTCCCCGTATCCCTCAATCCCCCACCGTCTCCCCGTACCTCTCAATCCCCCACCGTCTCCCTGTATCCCTCAATCCTAATCTACACACCTTCTCCCCGTATCCTTCAATCCCCACCGTCTCCCCGTATCCCTCAATCCCCACCGTCTCCCCGTATCCCTCAATACCCCACCTGCCCACCTTCTCCCCGTATCCCTCAATCCCCACCTACCCACCTTCTCCCCGTATCCTTCAATCCCCCACCTACCCACCTTCTCCCCGTATCCCTCAATCCCCCACCTACCCACCTTCTCCCCGTATCCCTCAATCCCCCACCTACCCACCTTCTCCCCGTATCCCTCAATCGTCCACCTACCCACCTTCTCCCCGTATCCCTCAATCCCCCACCTACCCACCTTCTCCCCGTATCCCTCAATCCCCCACCTACCCACCTTCTCCCCGTATCCCTCAATCGTCCACCTACCCACCTTCTCCCCGTATCCCTCAATCCCCACCTACCCACCTTCTCCCCGTATCCCTCAATACCCCACCTGCCCACCTTCTCCCCGTATCCCTCAATCCCCACCTACCCACCTTCTCCCTGTATCCCTCAATCCCCCACCTACCCACCTCCCCGTATCCCTCAGTCCCCCACCTACCCACCTTCTCCCCGTATCCCTCAATCCCCCACCTAACCACCTTCTCCCCGTATCCCTCAATCCGCCACCTACCCACCTTCGCCCCGTATCCATCAATCCCCCTCCTACCCACCTTCTCCCCGTATCCCTCAATCCCCACCAACCCAGCTACTCCCCGTATCCCTCAATCCCCCACCTACCCAATTTCTCCCCGTATCCCTCAGTCCCCCACCTACCCACCTTCTCCCCGTCTCCTTCAATCCCCCACCTACCCACCTTGTTCCCATATCCTTCAATCCCCTACCTTCTCCCCCGTATCCCTCAATCCCCACCGTCTCCCCGTATCCCTCAATCCCCCACCGTCTCCCCGTATCCCTCAATCCCCCACCGTCTCCCCGTATCCCTCAATCCCCCACCATCTCCCCGTATCCCTCAATCCCCACCGTCTACCCGTATCCCTCAATCCCCCACCGTCTCCCCGTATCCCTCAATCCCCACCGTCTCCCCGTATCCCTCAATCCCCCACCGTCTCCCCGTATCCCTCAATCCCCCACCGTCTCCCCGTATCCCTCAATCCCCCACCATCTCCCCGTATCCCTCAATCCCCACCGTCTCCCCGTATCCCTCAATCCCCACCGTCTCCCCGTATCCCTCAATCCCCACCGTCTACCCGTATCCCTCAATCCCCCACCGTCTCCCCGTATCCCTCAATCCCCACCGTCTCCCCGTATCCCTCAATCCCCACCGTCTCCCCGTATCCCTCAATCCCCATCTTAACCCCGTATCCCTCAATCCCCACAGTCTACCCGTATCCCTCAATCCCCCCCGTATCCCTCAATCCCCCACCTCCTCCCCGTATCCCTCAATCCCCACCTCCTCCACGTATCCCTCAATCCCCCACCGTCTCCCCGTATCCCTCAATCCCCACCGTCTCCCCGTATCCCTCAATCCCCACCTCCTCCACGTATCCCTCAATCCCCCACCGTCTCCCCGTATCCCTCAATCCCCACCGTCTCCCCGTATCCCTCAATCCCCATCTTAACCCCGTATCTGTCAATCCCCACCATCTCCCCGTATCCCTCAATCCCCACCTCCTCCCCGTATCCCTCAATCCCCACCGTCTCCCCGTATCCCTCAATCCCCACCGTCTCCCCGTATCCCTCAATCCCCACCGTCTCCCCGTATCACTCAATCCCCACCGTCTCCTCGTATCCCTCAATCCCCCCGTCTCCCCGTATCCCTCAATCCCCACCGTCTCCCCGTATCCCTCAATCTCCACCGTCTCCCCGTATCCCTCAATCTCCACCGTCTCCCCGTATCCCTCAATCCCCACCGTCTCCCCGTATCCCTCAATCCCCCACCGTCTCCCCGTCTCCCTCAATCCCCACCGTCTCCCCGTCTCCCTCAATCCCCACCGTCTCCCTCAATCCCCATCTCCTCCCCGTCTCCCTCAATCCCCACCGTCTCCCCGTGTCCCTCAATCCCCACCATCTCCCCGTATCCCTCAATCCCCCACCGTCTCCCTGTATTACTCAATCCCCACCGTCTCCCCGTATCACTCAATCCCCACCGTCTCCCCGTATCCCTCAATCCCCCACCGTCTCCCCGTATCCCTCAATCCCCCACCGTCTCCCCGTATCCCTCAATCCCCCACCGTCTCCCCGTACCTCTCAATCCCCCACCGTCTCCCTGTATCCCTCAATCCTAATCTACACACCTTCTCCCCGTATCCTTCAATCCCCACCGTCTCCCCGTATCCCTCAATCCCCACCGTCTCCCCGTATCCCTCAATACCCCACCTGCCCACCTTCTCCCCGTATCCCTCAATCCCCACCTACCCACCTTCTCCCCGTATCCTTCAATCCCCCACCTACCCACCTTCTCCCCGTATCCCTCAATCCCCCACCTACCCACCTTCTCCCCGTATCCCTCAATCCCCCACCTACCCACCTTCTCCCCGTATCCCTCAATCGTCCACCTACCCACCTTCTCCCCGTATCCCTCAATCCCCCACCTACCCACCTTCTCCCCGTATCCCTCAATCCCCCACCTACCCACCTTCTCCCCGTATCCCTCAATCGTCCACCTACCCACCTTCTCCCCGTATCCCTCAATCCCCACCTACCCACCTTCTCCCCGTATCCCTCAATACCCCACCTGCCCACCTTCTCCCCGTATCCCTCAATCCCCACCTACCCACCTTCTCCCTGTATCCCTCAATCCCCCACCTACCCACCTCCCCGTATCCCTCAGTCCCCCACCTACCCACCTTCTCCCCGTATCCCTCAATCCCCCACCTACCCACCTTCTCCCCGTATCCCTCAATCCGCCACCTACCCACCTTCGCCCCGTATCCATCAATCCCCCTCCTACCCACCTTCTCCCCGTATCCCTCAATCCCCCACCTACCCACCTTCTCCCCGTATCCCTCAATCCCCACCAACCCAGCTACTCCCCGTATCCCTCAATCCCCCACCTACCCAATTTCTCCCCGTATCCCTCAGTCCCCCACCTACCCACCTTCTCCCCGTCTCCTTCAATCCCCCACCTACCCACCTTGTTCCCATATCCTTCAATCCCCTACCTTCTCCCCCGTATCCCTCAATCCCCACCGTCTCCCCGTATCCCTCAATCCCCCACCGTCTCCCCGTATCTCTCAATCCCCACCGTCTCCCCGTATCCCTCAATCCCCACCGTCTCCCCGTATCCCTCAATCCGCACCGCCTCCCCGTATCCCTCAATCCCCACCGTCTCCCCGTATCTCTCAATCCCCCACCGTCTCCCCGTATCCCTCAATCCCCCACCGTCTCCCCGTATCCCTCAATCCCCACCTCCTCCCCGTATCCCTCAATCCCCACCGTCTCCTCGAATCCCTCAATCCCCACCGTCTCCCAGTATCCCTCAATCCCCCACCGTCTCCCCGTATCCCTCAATCCCCCACCGTCTCCCCGTATCCCTCAATCCCCACCGTTTCCCCGTATCCCTCAATCCCCACCGTCTCCCCGTATCACTCAATCCCCCACCGCCTCCCCGTAGCACTCAATCCCCACCGTCTCCCCGTATCCCTCAATCCCCACCTTCTCCCCGTATCCCTCAATCCCCACCGTTTCCCCGTATCCCTCAATCCCCACCGTCTCCCCGTATCACTCAATCCCCCACCGTCTCCCCGTATCACTCAATCCCGACCGTCTCCCCGTATCCCTCAATTCCCACCTTCTCCCCGTATCCCTCAATCCCCACCGCCTCCCCGTATCCCTCAATCCCCACCGCCTCCCCGTATCCCTCAATCCCCACCGTCTCCCCGTATCCCTCAATCCCCACCGTCTCCCCATATCCCTCAATCCCCACCGCCTCCCCGTATCCCTCAATCCCCCACCGTCTCCCTGTATCCCTCAATCCCCCACCGTCTCCCCGTATCCCTCAATCCCCACCTCCTCCCTGTATCCCTCAATCCCCACCGTCTCCCCATATCCCTCAATCCCGCACCGTCTCCCCATATCCCTCAATCCCCCACCGTCTCCCCGTATCACTCAATCCCCACCGTCTCCCCGTATCCCTCAATCCCCACCTTCACCCCATATCCCTCAATCCCCACCGTCTCCCCGTATCCCTCAATCCCCACCGTCTCCCCGTATCCCTCAATCCCCACCGTCTCCCCGTATCCCTCAATCCCCACCGTCTCCCCGTATCCCTCAATCCCCCACCGTCTCCCCGTATCCCTCAATCCGCACCGTCTCCCCGTACCCCTCAATCCCCCACCGTCTCCCCGTATCCCTCAATCCCCCACCGTCTCCCCGTATCCCTCAATCCCCACCGTCTCCCCGTATCCCTCAATCCCCACCGTCTCCCCGTATCCCTCAATCCCCACCGTCTCCCCGTATCACTCAATCCCCACAGTCTCCCCGTATCCCTCAATCCCCACCGTCTCCCCGTATCCCTCAATCCCCACCGTCTCCCCGTATCCCTCAATCTCCCACCGTCTCCCCGTATCCCTCAATCCCCACCGTCTCCCCACCGTCTCCCCGTATCCCTCAATCCCCCACCGTCTCCCCGTATCCCTCAATCCCCCACCGTCTCCCCGTATCCCTCAATCCCCACCGTCTCCCCGTATCCCTCAATCCCCACCGTCTCCCCGTATCCCCCAATCCCCACCGTCTCCCCGTATCCCTCAATCCCCATCTTAACCCCGTATCCCTCAATCCCCACCGTCTACCCGTATCCCTCAATCCCCCCCGTATCCCTCAATCCCCCACCTCCTCCCCGTATCCCTCAATCCCCACCTCCTCCACGTATCCCTCAATCCCCCACCGTCTCCCCGTATCCCTCAATCCCCACCGTCTCCCCGTATCCCTCAATCCCCATCTTAACCCCGTATCTGTCAATCCCCACCATCTCCCCGTATCCCTCAATCCCCACCTCCTCCCCGTTTCCCTCAATCCCCACCGTCTCCCCGTATCCCTCAAACCCCACCGTCTCCCCGTATCCCTCAATCCCCACCTCCTCCCCGTATCCCTCAATCCCCCACCGTCTCCCCGTATCCCTCAATCCCCACCGTCTCCCCGTATCCCTCAATCCCCACCGTCTCCCCGTATCCCTCAATCCCCACCGTCTCCCCGTATCACTCAATCCCCACCGTCTCCCCGTATCCCTCAATCCCCCACCGTCTCCCTGTATCCCTCAATCCCCCACCGTCTCCCCGTATCCCTCAATCCCCACCGTCTCCCCGTATCCCTCAATCCCCCACCGTCTCCCCGTCTCTCTCAATCCCCACCGTCTCCCCGTCTCCCTCAATCCCCACCGTCTCCCCGTCTCCCTCAATCCCCATCTCCTCCCCGTCTCCCTCAATCCCCACCGTCTCCCCGTGTCCCTCAATCCCCACCATCTCCCCGTATCCCTCAATCCCCCACCGTCTCCCTGTATTACTCAATCCCCACCGTCTCCCCGTATCACTCAATCCCCACCGTCTCCCCGTATCCCTCAATCCCCCACCGTCTCCCCGTATCCCTCAATCCCCCACCGTCTCCCCGTATCCCTCAATCCCCCACCGTCTCCCCGTACCTCTCAATCCCCCACCGTCTCCCTGTATCCCTCAATCCTAATCTACACACCTTCTCCCCGTATCCTTCAATCCCCACCGTCTCCCCGTATCCCTCAATCCCCACCGTCTCCCCGTATCCCTCAATACCCCACCTGCCCACCTTCTCCCCGTATCCCTCAATCCCCACCTACCCACCTTCTCCCCGTATCCTTCAATCCCCCACCTACCCACCTTCTCCCCGTATCCCTCAATCCCCCACCTACCCACCTTCTCCCCGTATCCCTCAATCCCCCACCTACCCACCTTCTCCCCGTATCCCTCAATCGTCCACCTACCCACCTTCTCCCCGTATCCCTCAATCCCCCACCTACCCACCTTCTCCCCGTATCCCTCAATCCCCCACCTACCCACCTTCTCCCCGTATCCCTCAATCGTCCACCTACCCACCTTCTCCCCGTATCCCTCAATCCCCACCTACCCACCTTCTCCCCGTATCCCTCAATACCCCACCTGCCCACCTTCTCCCCGTATCCCTCAATCCCCACCTACCCACCTTCTCCCTGTATCCCTCAATCCCCCACCTACCCACCTCCCCGTATCCCTCAGTCCCCCACCTACCCACCTTCTCCCCGTATCCCTCAATCCCCCACCTAACCACCTTCTCCCCGTATCCCTCAATCCGCCACCTACCCACCTTCGCCCCGTATCCATCAATCCCCCTCCTACCCACCTTCTCCCCGTATCCCTCAATCCCCACCAACCCAGCTACTCCCCGTATCCCTCAATCCCCCACCTACCCAATTTCTCCCCGTATCCCTCAGTCCCCCACCTACCCACCTTCTCCCCGTCTCCTTCAATCCCCCACCTACCCACATTGTTCCCATATCCTTCAATCCCCTACCTTCTCCCCCGTATCCCTCAATCCCCACCGTCTCCCCGTATCCCTCAATCCCCCACCGTCTCCCCGTATCCCTCAATCCCCCACCGTCTCCCCGTATCCCTCAATCCCCCACCATCTCCCCGTATCCCTCAATCCCCACCGTCTACCCGTATCCCTCAATCCCCCACCGTCTCCCCGTATCCCTCAATCCCCACCGTCTCCCCGTATCCCTCAATCCCCACCGTCTCCCCGTATCCCTCAATCCCCATCTTAACCCCGTATCCCTCAATCCCCACCGTCTCCCCGTATCCCTCAATCCCCATATTAACCCCGTATCCCTCAATCCCCACAGTCTACCCGTATCCCTCAATCCCCCCCCGTATCCCTCAATCCCCCACCTCCTCCCCGTATCCCTCAATCCCCACCTCCTCCACGTATCCCTCAATCCCCCACCGTCTCCCCGTATCCCTCAATCCCCACCGTCTCCCCGTATCCCTCAATCCCCACCTCCTCCACGTATCCCTCAATCCCCCACCGTCTCCCCGTATCCCTCAATCCCCACCGTCTCCCCGTATCCCTCAATCCCCATCTTAACCCCGTATCTGTCAATCCCCACCATCTCCCCGTATCCCTCAATCCCCACCTCCTCCCCGTATCCCTCAATCCCCACCGTCTCCCCGTATCCCTCAAACCCCACCGTCTCCCCGTATCCCTCAATCCCCACCTCCTCCCCGTATCCCTCAATCCCCCACCGTCTCCCCGTATCCCTCAATCCCCACCGTCTCCCCGTATCCCTCAATCCCCACCGTCTCCCCGTATCCCTCAATCCCCACCGTCTCCCCGTATCACTCAATCCCCACCGTCTCCCCGTATTCCTCAATCCCCCACCGTCTCCCTGTATCCCTCAATCCCCCACCGTCTCCCCGTATCCCTCAATCCCCACCGTCTCCCCGTATCCCTCAATCCCCCACCGTCTCCCCGTCTCCCTCAATCCCCACCGTCTCCCCGTCTCCCTCAATCCCCACCGTCTCCCCGTCTCCCTCAATCCCCATCTCCTCCCCGTCTCCCTCAATCCCCACCGTCTCCCCGTGTCCCTCAATCCCCACCATCTCCCCGTATCCCTCAATCCCCCACCGTCTCCCTGTATTACTCAATCCCCACCGTCTCCCCGTATCACTCAATCCCCACCGTCTCCCCGTATCCCTCAATCCCCCACCGTCTCCCCGTATCCCTCAATCCCCCACCGTCTCCCCGTATCCCTCAATCCCCCACCGTCTCCCCGTACCTCTCAATCCCCCACCGTCTCCCTGTATCCCTCAATCCTAATCTACACACCTTCTCCCCGTATCCTTCAATCCCCACCGTCTCCCCGTATCCCTCAATCCCCACCTTCTCCCCGTATCCCTCAATCCCCACCTACCCACCTTCTCCCCGTATCCCTCAATACCCCACCTGCCCACCTTCTCCCCGTATCCCTCAATCCCCACCTACCCACCTTCTCCCCGTATCCTTCAATCCCCCACCTACCCACCTTCTCCCCGTATCCCTCAATCCCCCACCTACCCACCTTCTCCCCGTATCCCTCAATCCCCCACCTACCCACCTTCTCCCCGTATCCCTCAATCCCCCACCTACCCACCTCCTCCCCGTATCCCTCAATCCCCCACCTACCCACCTTCTCCCCGTATCCCTCAATCCCCCACCTACTCACCTTCTCCCCGTATCCCTCAATCGTCCACCTACCCACCTTCTCCCCGTATCTCTCAATCCCCACCTACCCACCTTCTCCCCGTATCCCTCAATACCCCACCTGCCCACCTTCTCCCCGTATCCCTCAATCCCCACCTACCCACCTTCTCCCTGCATCCCTCAATCCCCCACCTACCCACCTCCCCGTATCCCTCAGTCCCCCACCTACCCACCTTCTCCCCGTATCCCTCAATCCCCCACCTAACCACCTTCTCCCCGTATCCCTCAATCCGCCACCTACCCACCTTCGCCCCGTATCCATCAATCCCCCTCCTACCCACCTTCTCCCCGTATCCCTCAATCCCCACCAACCCAGCTACTCCCCGTATCCCTCAATCCCCCACCTACACAATTTCTCCCCGTATCCCTCAGTCCCCCACCTACCCACCTTCTCCCCGTCTCCTTCAATCCCCCACCTACCCACCTTGTTCCCATATCCTTCAATCCCCTACCTTCTCCCCCGTATCCCTCAATCCCCACCGTCTCCCCGTATCCCTCAATCCCCCACTGTCTCCCCGTATCCCTCAATCCCCCACCGTCTCCCCGTATCCCTCAATCCCCCACCGTCTCCCCGTATCCCTCAATCCCCCACCGTCTCCCCGTATCCCTCAATCCCCACCGTCTCCCCGTATCTCTCAATCCCCACCGTCTCCCCGTATCCCTCAATCCCCCACCGTCTCCCCGTATCCCTCAATCCCCACCATCTCCCCGTATCCCTCAATCCCCACCGTCTACCCGTATCCCTCAATCCCCCACCGTCTCCCCGTATCTCTCAATCCCCACCGTCTACCCGTATCCCTCAATCCCCCACCGTCTCCCCGTATCCCTCAATCCCCACCATCTCCCCGTATCCCTCAATCCCCACCGTCTACCCGTATCCCTCAATCCCCCACCGTCTCCCCGTATCCCTCAATCCCCACCGTCTCCCCGTATCCCTCAATCCCCACCGTCTCCCCGTATCCCTCAATCCCCATCTTAACCCCGTATCCCTCAATCCCCACCGTCTCCCCGTATCCCTCAATCCCCACCGTCTCCCCGTATCCCTCAATCCCCATCTTAACCCCGTATCCCTCAATCCCCACAGTCTACCCGTATCCCTCAATCCCCCCCGTATCCCTCAATCCCCCACCTCCTCCCCGTATCCCTCAATCCCCACCTCCTCCACGTATCCCTCAATCCCCCACCGTCTCCCCGTATCCCTCAATCCCCACCGTCTCCCCGTATCCCTCAATCCCCATCTTAACCCCGTATCTGTCAATCCCCACAGTCTCCCCGTATCCCTCAATCCCCCACCGTCTCCCCGTATCCCTCAAACCCCACCGTCTCCCCGTGTCCCTCAATCCCCACCTCCTCCCCGTATCCCTCAATCCCCCACCGTCTCCCCGTATCCCTCAATCCGCACCGTCTCCCCGTATCCCTCAATCCCCACCGTCTCCCCGTATCCCTCAATCCCCACCGTCTCCCCGTATCCCTCAATCCCCACCGTCTCCCCGTATCACTCAATCCCCACCGTCTCCCTGTATCCCTCAATCCCCCGCCGTCTCCCCGTATCCCTCAATCCCCACCGTCTCCCCGTATCCCTCAATCCCCCACCGCCTCCCCGTATCCCTCAATCCCCCACCGTCTCCCCGTATCCCTCAATCCCCCACCGTCTCCCCGAACGTCTCAATCCCCCACCGTCTCCCTGTATCCCTCAATCCTAATCTACACACCTTCTCCCCGTATCCTTCAATCCCCACCGTCTCCCCGTATCCCTCAATCCCCACCGTCTCCCCGTATCCCTCAATACCCCACCTGCCCACCTTCTCCCCGTATCCCTCAATCCCCACCTACCCACCTTCTCCCCGTATCCTTCAATCCCCCACCTACCCAGCTTCTCCCCGTATCCCTCAATCCCCCACCTCCCCACCTTCTCCCCGTATCCCTCAATCCCCCACCTACCCACCTTCTCCCCGTATCCCTCAATCGTCCACCTACCCACCTTCTCCCCGTATCCCTCAATCCCCCACCTACCCACCTTCTCCCCGTATCCCTCAATCCCCCACCTACCCACCTTCTCCCCGTATCCCTCAATCGTCCACCTACCCACCTTCTCCCCGTATCCCTCAATCCCCACCTACCCACCTTCTCCCCGTATCCCTCAATACCCCACCTGCCCACCTTCTCCCCGTATCCCTCAATCCCCACCTACCCCCCTTCTCCCTGTATCCCTCAATCCCCCACCTACCCACCTCCCCGTATCCCTCAGTCCCCCACCTACCCACCTTCTCCCCGTATCCCTCAATCCCCCACCTACCCACCTTCTCCCCGTATCCCTCAATCCGCCACCTACCCACCTTCGCCCCGCATCCATCAATCCCCCTCCT
This sequence comes from Scyliorhinus torazame, assembly GCF_047496885.1. Taxonomy (NCBI): domain Eukaryota; kingdom Metazoa; phylum Chordata; class Chondrichthyes; order Carcharhiniformes; family Scyliorhinidae; genus Scyliorhinus; species Scyliorhinus torazame. The sequence continues at coordinate 80,098,520 of NC_092729.1, read as the reverse complement.
ACCCACCTTCTCCCCGTATCCCTCAATCTCCACCAACCCAGCTACTCCCCATATCCCTCAATCCCCCAGCTACCCAATTTCTCCCCGTATCCCTCAGTCCCCCACCTACCCACCTTCTCCCCGTCTCCTTCAATCCCCCACCTACCCACCTTGTTCCCATATCCTTCAATCCCCTACCTTCTCCCCCGTATCCCTCAATCCCCACCATCTCCCCGTATCCCTCAATCCCCCACCGTCTCCCCGTATCCCTCAATCCCCCACTGTCTCCCCGTCTCCCTCAATCCCCCACCGTCTCCCCGTATCCCTCAATCCCCACCGTCTCCCCGTATCCCTCAATCCCCACCGTCTCCCCGTATCCCTCAATCCCCATCTTAACCCCGTATCCCTCAATCCCCACCGTCTCCCCGTATCCCTCAATCCCCATCTTAACCCCGTATCCCTCAATCCCCACCGTCTACCCGTATCCCTCAATCCCCCCCGTATCCCTCAATCCCCCACCTCCTCCCCGTATCCCTCAATCCCCACCTCCTCCACGTATCCCTCAATCCTCCACCGTCTCCCCGTATCCCTCAACCCCCACCGTCTCCCCGTATCCCTCAATCCCCATCTTAACCCCGTATCTGTCAATCCCCACCGTCTCCCCGTATCCCTCAATCCCCACCTCCTCCCCGTATCCCTCAATCCCCACCGTCTCCCCGTATCCCTCAAACCCCACCGTCTCCCCGTGTCCCTCAATCCCCACCTCCTCCCCGTATCCCTCAATCCCCCACCGTCTCCCCGTATCCCTCAATCCCCCACCGTCTCCCCGTATCCCTCAATCCCCACCGTCTCCCCGTATCCCTCAATCCCCACCGTCTCCCCGTATCCCTCAATCCCCACCGTCTCCCCGTATCACTCAATCCCCACCGTCTCCCCGTATCCCTCAATCCCCCACCGTCTCCCTGTATCCCTCAATCCCCCACCGTCTCCCCGTATCCCTCAATCCCCACCGTCTCCCCGTATCCCTCAATCCCCCACCGTCTCCCTGTATTACTCAATCCCCACCTTCTCCCCGTATCACTCAATCCCCACCGTCTCCCCGTATCCCTCAATCCCCCACCGTCTCCCCGTATCCCTCAATCCCCCACCGTCTCCCCGTATCCCTCAATCCCCCACCGTCTCCCCGTATCTCTCAATCCCCCACCGTCTCCCTCAATCCCCACCGTCTCCCTGTATCCCTCAATCCTAATCTACACACCTTCTCCCCGTATCCTTCAATCCCCACCGTCTCCCCGTATCCCTCAATCCCCACCGTCTCCCCGTATCCCTCAATACCCCACCTGCCCACCTTCTCCCCGTATCCCTCAATCCCCACCTACCCACCTTCTCCCCGTATCCTTCAATCCCCCACCTACCCACCTTCTCCCCGTATCCCTCAATCGTCCACCTACCCACCTTCTCCCCGTATCCCTCAATCCCCCACCTACCCACCTTCTCCCCGTATCCCTCAATCCCCCACCTACCCACCTTCTCCCCGTATCCCTCAATCGTCCACCTACCCATCTTCTCCCCGTATCCCTCAATCCCCCACCTACCCACCTTCTCCCCGTATCCCTCAATCCCCCACCTACCCACCTTCTCCCCGTATCCCTCAATCCCCCACCTACCCACCTTCTCCCCGTATCCCTCAATCGTCCACCTACCCACCTTCTCCCCGTATCCCTCAATCCCCCACCGCCTCCCCGTATCCCTCAATCCCCCATCGTCTCCCCGTATCCCTCAATCCCCCACCGTCTCCCCGTACCTCTCAATCCCCCACCGTCTCCCTGTATCCCTCAATCCTAATCTACACACCTTCTCCCCGTATCCTTCAATCCCCACCGTCTCCCCGTATCCCTCAATCCCCACCGTCTCCCCGTATCCCTCAATACCCCACCTGCCCACCTTCTCCCCGTATCCCTCAATCCCCACCTACCCACCTTCTCCACGTATCCTTCAATCCCCCACCTACCCACCTTCTCCCCGTATCCCTCAATCCCCCACCTACCCACCTTCTCCCCGTATCCCTCAATCCCCCACCTACCCACCTTCTCCCCGTATCCCTCAATCGTCCACCTACCCACCTTCTCCCCGTATCCCTCAATCCCCACCTACCCACCTTCTCCCCGTATCCCTCAATACCCCACCTGCCCACCTTCTCCCCGTATCCCTCAATCCCCACCTACCCACCTTCTCCCTGTATCCCTCAATCCCCCGCCTACCCACCTCCCCGTATCCCTCAGTCCCCCACCTACCCACCTTCTCCCCGTATCCCTCAATCCCCCACCTACCCACCTTCTCCCCGTATCCCTCAATCCGCCACCTACCCACCTTCGCCCCGTATCCATCAATCCCCCTCCTACCCACCTTCTCCCCGTATCCCTCAATCTCCACCAACCCAGCTACTCCCCGTATCCCTCAATCCCCCAGCTACCCAATTTCTCCCCGTATCCCTCAGTCCCCCACCTACCCACCTTCTCCCCGTCTCCTTCAATCCCCCACCTACCCACCTTGTTCCCATATCCTTCAATCCCCTACCTTCTCCCCCGTATCCCTCAATCCCCACCGTCTCCCCGTATCCCTCAATCCCCCACCGTCTCCCCGTATCCCTCAATCCCCCACCGTCTCCCCGTATCCCTCAATCCCCCACCGTCTCCCTGTATCCCTCAATCCCCACCGTCTCCCCGTATCCCTCAATCCCCACCGTCTCCCCGTATCCCTCAATCCCCATCTTAACCCCGTATCCCTCAATCCCCACCGTCTACCCGTATCCCTCAATCCCCCCCGTATCCCTCAATCCCCCACCTCCTCCCCGTATCCCTCAATCCCCACCTCCTCCACGTATCCCTCAATCCCCCACCGTCTCCCCGTATCCCTCAATCCCCACCGTCTCCCCGTATCCCTCAATCCCCATCTTAACCCCGTATCTGTCAATCCCCACCGTCTCCCCGTATCCCTCAATCCCCACCTCCTCCCCGTATCCCTCAATCCCCACCTCCTCCCCGTATCCCTCAATCCCCCACCGTCTCCCCATATCCCTCAATCCCCCACCGTCTCCCCGTATCCCTCAATCCCCACCGTCTCCCCGTATCCCTCAATCCCCACCGTCTCCCCGTATCACTCAATCCCCACCGTCTCCCCGTATCCCTCAATCCCCCACCGTCTCCCTGTATCCCTCAATCCCCCACCGTCTCCCCGTATCCCTCAATCCCCACCGTCTCCCCGTATCCCTCAATCCCCCACCGTCTCCCTGTATTACTCAATCCCCACCGTCTCCCCGTATCACTCAATCCCCACCGTCTCCCCTTATCCCTCAATCCCCCACCGTCTCCCCGTATCCCTCAATCCCCCACCGTCTCCCCGTATCCCTCAATCCCCCACCGTCTCCCCGTACCTCTCAATCCCCCACCGTCTCCCTGTATCCCTCAATCCTAATCTACACACCTTCTGCCCGTATCCTTCAATCCCCACCGTCTCCCCGTATCCCTCAATCCCCACCGTCTCCCCGTATCCCTCAATACCCCACCTGCCCACCTTCTCCCCGTATCCCTCAATCCCCACCTACCCACCTTCTCCCCGTATCCTTCAATCCCCCACCTACCCACCTTCTCCCCGTATCCCTCAATCCCCCACCTACCCACCTTCTCCACGTATCCCTCAATCCCCACCTACCCACCTTCTCCCCGTATCCCTCAATCCCCACCTACCCACCTTCTCCCCGTATCCCTCAATCCCCCACCTACCCACCTTCTCCCCGTATCCCTCAATCCCCCACCTACCCACCTTCTCCCCGTATCCCTCAATCCCCCACCTACCCACCTTCTCCCCGTATCCCTCAATCGTCCACCTACCCACCTTCTCCCCGTATCCCTCAATCCCCACCTACCCACCTTCTCCCCGTATCCCTCAATACCCCACCTGCCCACCTTCTCCCCGTATCCCTCAATCCCCACCTACCCACCTTCTCCCTGTATCCCTCAATCCCCCACCTACCCACCTCCCCGTATCCCTCAGTCCCCCACCTACCCACCTTCTCCCCGTATCCCTCAATCCCCCACCTACCCACCTTCTCCCCGTTTCCCTCAATCCGCCACCTACCCACCTTCGCCCCGTATCCATCAATCCCCCACCTACCCACCTTCTCCCCGTATCCCTCAATCCCCCACCTACCCACCTTCTCCCCGTATCCCTCAATCACCCACCTACCCACCTTCGCCCCGTATCCATCAATCCCCCTCCTACCCACCTTCTCCCCGTATCCCTCAATCTCCACCAACCCAGCTACTCCCCGTATCCCTCAATCCCCCAGCTACCCAATTTCTCCCCGTATCCCTCAGTCCCCCACCTACCCACCTTCTCCCCGTCTCCTTCAATCCCCCACCTACCCAGCTTGTTCCCATATCCTTAAATCCCCTACCTTCTCCCCCGTATCCCTCAATCCCCACCGTCTCCCCGTATCCCTCAATCCCCCACCGTCTCCCCGTATCCCTCAATCCCCCACCGTCTCCCCGTATCCCTCAATCCCCCACCGTCTCCCCGTATCCCTCAATCCCCACCGTCTCCCCGTATCCCTCAATCCCCACCGTCTCCCCGTATCCCTCAATCCCCACCGTCTCCCCGTATCCCTCAATCCCCATCTTAACCCCGTATCCCTCAATCCCCACCGTCTACCCGTATCCCTCAATCCCCCCCGTATCCCTCAATCCCCCACCTCCTCCCCGTATCCCTCAATCCCCACCTCCTCCACGTATCCCTCAATCCCCCACCGTCTCCCCGTATCCCTCAATCCCCACCGTCTCCCCGTATTCCTCAATCCCCATCTTAACCCCGTATCTGTCAATCCCCACCGTCTCCCCGTATCCCTCAATCCCCACCTCCTCCCCGTATCCCTCAATCCCCACCGTCTCCCCGTATCCCTCAAACCCCACCGTCTCCCCGTGTCCCTCAATCCCCACCTCCTCCCCGTATCCCTCAATCCCCCACCGTCTCCCCGTATCCCTCAATCCCCCACCGTCTCCCCGTATCCCTCAATCCCCACCGTCTCCCCGTATCCCTCAATCCCCACCGTCTCCCCGTATCACTCAATCCCCACCGTCTCCCCGTATCCCTCAATCCCCCACCGTCTCCCCGTATCCCTCAATCCCCACCGTCTCCCCGTATCCCTCAATCCCCACCGTCTCCCCGTATCCCTCAATCCCCACCGTCTCCCCGTATCACTCAATCCCCACCGTCTCCCCGTATCCCTCAATCCCCCACCGTCTCCCTGTATCCCTCAATCCCCCACCGTCTCCCCGTATCCCTCAATCCCCACCGTCTCCCCGTATCCCTCAATCCCCCACCGTCTCCCTGTATTACTCAATCCCCACCGTCTCCCCGTATCACTCAATCCCCACCGTCTCCCCGTATCCCTCAATCCCCCACCGTCTCCCCGTATCCCTCAATCCCCCACCGTCTCCCCGTACCTCTCAATCCCCCACCGTCTCCCTGTATCCCTCAATCCTAATCTGCACACCTTCTCCCCGTATCCTTCAATCCCCACCGTCTCCCCGTATCCCTCAATCCCCACCGTCTCCCCGTATCCCTCAATACCCCACCTGCCCACCTTCTCCCCGTATCCCTCAATCCCCACCTACCCACCTTCTCCCCGTATCCTTCAATCCCCCACCTACCCACCGTCTCCCCGTATCACTCAATCCCCACCGTCTCCCCGTATCCCTCAATCCCCCACCGTCTCCCTGTATCCCTCAATCCCCCACCGTCTCCCCGTATCCCTCAATCCCCACCGTCTCCCCGTATCCCTCAATCCCCCACCGTCTCCCTGTATTACTCAATCCCCACCGTCTCCCCGTATCACTCAATCCCCACCGTCTCCCCTTATCCCTCAATCCCCCACCGTCTCCCCGTATCCCTCAATCCCCCACCGTCTCCCCGTATCCCTCAATCCCCCACCGTCTCCCCGTACCTCTCAATCCCCCACCGTCTCCCTGTATCCCTCAATCCTAATCTACACACCTTCTGCCCGTATCCTTCAATCCCCACCGTCTCCCCGTATCCCTCAATCCCCACCGTCTCCCCGTATCCCTCAATACCCCACCTGCCCACCTTCTCCCCGTATCCCTCAATCCCCACCTACCCACCTTCTCCCCGTATCCTTCAATCCCCCACCTACCCACCTTCTCCCCGTATCCCTCAATCCCCCACCTACCCACCTTCTCCACGTATCCCTCAATCCCCACCTACCCACCTTCTCCCCGTATCCCTCAATCCCCACCTACCCACCTTCTCCCCGTATCCCTCAATCGTCCACCTACCCACCTTCTCCCCGTATCCCTCAATCCCCCACCTACCCACCTTCTCCCCGTATCCCTCAATCCCCCACCTACCCACCTTCTCCCCGTATCCCTCAATCGTCCACCTACCCACCTTCTCCCCGTATCCCTCAATCCCCACCTACCCACCTTCTCCCCGTATCCCTCAATACCCCACCTGCCCACCTTCTCCCCGTATCCCTCAATCCCCACCTACCCACCTTCTCCCTGTATCCCTCAATCCCCCACCTACCCACCTCCCCGTATCCCTCAGTCCCCCACCTACCCACCTTCTCCCCGTATCCCTCAATCCCCCACCTACCCACCTTCTCCCCGTATCCCTCAATCCGCCACCTACCCACCTTCGCCCCGTATCCATCAATCCCCCACCTACCCACCTTCTCCCCGTATCCCTCAATCCCCACCTACCCACCTTCGCCCCGTATCCATCAATCCCCCACCTACCCACCTTCTCCCCGTATCCCTCAATCTCCACCAACCCAGCTACTCCCCGTATCCCTCAATCCCCCAGCTACCCAATTTCTCCCCGTATCCCTCAGTCCCCCACCTACCCACCTTCTCCCCGTCTCCTTCAATCCCCCACCTACCCACCTTGTTCCCATATCCTTAAATCCCCTACCTTCTCCCCCGTATCCCTCAATCCCCACCGTCTCCCCGTATCCCTCAATCCCCCACCGTCTCCCCGTATCCCTCAATCCCCCACCGTCTCCCCGTATCCCTCAATCCCCCACCGTCTCCCCGTATCCCTCAATCCCCACCGTCTCCCCGTATCCCTCAATCCCCACCGTCTCCCCGTATCCCTCAATCCCCCACCGTCTCCCTGTATCCCTCAATCTCCCACCGTCTCCCCGTATCCCTCAATCCCCACCGTCTCCCCGTATCCCTCAATCCCCCACCGTCTCCCTGTATTACTCAATCCCCACCTTCTCCCCGTATCACTCAATCCCCACCGTCTCCCCGTATCCCTCAATCCCCCACCGTCTCCCCGTATCCCTCAATCCCCCACCGTCTCCCCGTATCCCTCAATCCCCCACCGTCTCCCCGTATCTCTCAATCCCCCACCGTCTCCCTCAATCCCCACCGTCTCCCTGTATCCCTCAATCCTAATCTACACACCTTCTCCCCGTATCCTTCAATCCCCACCGTCTCCCCGTATCCCTCAATCCCCACCGTCTCCCCGTATCCCTCAATACCCCACCTGCCCACCTTCTCCCCGTATCCCTCAATCCCCACCTACCCACCTTCTCCCCGTATCCTTCAATCCCCCACCTACCCACCTTCTCCCCGTATCCCTCAATCGTCCACCTACCCACCTTCTCCCCGTATCCCTCAATCCCCCACCTACCCACCTTCTCCCCGTATCCCTCAATCCCCCACCTACCCACCTTCTCCCCGTATCCCTCAATCGTCCACCTACCCATCTTCTCCCCGTATCCCTCAATCCCCCACCTACCCACCTTCTCCCCGTATCCCTCAATCCCCCACCTACCCACCTTCTCCCCGTATCCCTCAATCCCCCACCTACCCACCTTCTCCCCGTATCCCTCAATCGTCCACCTACCCACCTTCTCCCCGTATCCCTCAATCCCCCACCGCCTCCCCGTATCCCTCAATCCCCCATCGTCTCCCCGTATCCCTCAATCCCCCACCGTCTCCCCGTACCTCTCAATCCCCCACCGTCTCCCTGTATCCCTCAATCCTAATCTACACACCTTCTCCCCGTATCCTTCAATCCCCACCGTCTCCCCGTATCCCTCAATCCCCACCGTCTCCCCGTATCCCTCAATACCCCACCTGCCCACCTTCTCCCCGTATCCCTCAATCCCCACCTACCCACCTTCTCCACGTATCCTTCAATCCCCCACCTACCCACCTTCTCCCCGTATCCCTCAATCCCCCACCTACCCACCTTCTCCCCGTATCCCTCAATCCCCCACCTACCCACCTTCTCCCCGTATCCCTCAATCGTCCACCTACCCACCTTCTCCCCGTATCCCTCAATCCCCACCTACCCACCTTCTCCCCGTATCCCTCAATACCCCACCTGCCCACCTTCTCCCCGTATCCCTCAATCCCCACCTACCCACCTTCTCCCTGTATCCCTCAATCCCCCGCCTACCCACCTCCCCGTATCCCTCAGTCCCCCACCTACCCACCTTCTCCCCGTATCCCTCAATCCCCCACCTACCCACCTTCTCCCCGTATCCCTCAATCCGCCACCTACCCACCTTCGCCCCGTATCCATCAATCCCCCTCCTACCCACCTTCTCCCCGTATCCCTCAATCTCCACCAACCCAGCTACTCCCCGTATCCCTCAATCCCCCAGCTACCCAATTTCTCCCCGTATCCCTCAGTCCCCCACCTACCCACCTTCTCCCCGTCTCCTTCAATCCCCCACCTACCCACCTTGTTCCCATATCCTTCAATCCCCTACCTTCTCCCCCGTATCCCTCAATCCCCACCGTCTCCCCGTATCCCTCAATCCCCCACCGTCTCCCCGTATCCCTCAATCCCCCACCGTCTCCCCGTATCCCTCAATCCCCCACCGTCTCCCTGTATCCCTCAATCCCCACCGTCTCCCCGTATCCCTCAATCCCCACCGTCTCCCCGTATCCCTCAATCCCCATCTTAACCCCGTATCCCTCAATCCCCACCGTCTACCCGTATCCCTCAATCCCCCCCGTATCCCTCAATCCCCCACCTCCTCCCCGTATCCCTCAATCCCCACCTCCTCCACGTATCCCTCAATCCCCCACCGTCTCCCCGTATCCCTCAATCCCCACCGTCTCCCCGTATCCCTCAATCCCCATCTTAACCCCGTATCTGTCAATCCCCACCGTCTCCCCGTATCCCTCAATCCCCACCTCCTCCCCGTATCCCTCAATCCCCACCTCCTCCCCGTATCCCTCAACCCCCCACCGTCTCCCCATATCCCTCAATCCCCCACCGTCTCCCCGTATCCCTCAATCCCCACCGTCTCCCCGTATCCCTCAATCCCCACCGTCTCCCCGTATCACTCAATCCCCACCGTCTCCCCGTATCCCTCAATCCCCCACCGTCTCCCTGTATCCCTCAATCCCCCACCGTCTCCCCGTATCCCTCAATCCCCACCGTCTCCCCGTATCCCTCAATCCCCCACCGTCTCCCTGTATTACTCAATCCCCACCGTCTCCCCGTATCACTCAATCCCCACCGTCTCCCCTTATCCCTCAATCCCCCACCGTCTCCCCGTATCCCTCAATCCCCCACCGTCTCCCCGTATCCCTCAATCCCCCACCGTCTCCCCGTACCTCTCAATCCCCCACCGTCTCCCTGTATCCCTCAATCCTAATCTACACACCTTCTGCCCGTATCCTTCAATCCCCACCGTCTCCCCGTATCCCTCAATCCCCACCGTCTCCCCGTATCCCTCAATACCCCACCTGCCCACCTTCTCCCCGTATCCCTCAATCCCCACCTACCCACCTTCTCCCCGTATCCTTCAATCCCCCACCTACCCACCTTCTCCCCGTATCCCTCAATCCCCCACCTACCCACCTTCTCCACGTATCCCTCAATCCCCACCTACCCACCTTCTCCCCGTATCCCTCAATCGTCCACCTACCCACCTTCTCCCCGTATCCCTCAATCCCCCACCTACCCACCTTCTCCCCGTATCCCTCAATCCCCCACCTACCCACCTTCTCCCCGTATCCCTCAATCGTCCACCTACCCACCTTCTCCCCGTATCCCTCAATCCCCACCTACCCACCTTCTCCCCGTATCCCTCAATACCCCACCTGCCCACCTTCTCCCCGTATCCCTCAATCCCCACCTACCCACCTTCTCCCTGTATCCCTCAATCCCCCACCTACCCACCTCCCCGTATCCCTCAGTCCCCCACCTACCCACCTTCTCCCCGTATCCCTCAATCCCCCACCTACCCACCTTCTCCCCGTTTCCCTCAATCCGCCACCTACCCACCTTCGCCCCGTATCCATCAATCCCCCACCTACCCACCTTCTCCCCGTATCCCTCAATCCCCCACCTACCCACCTTCTCCCCGTATCCCTCAATCACCCACCTACCCACCTTCGCCCCTTATCCATCAATCCCCCTCCTACCCACCTTCTCCCCGTATCCCTCAATCTCCACCAACCCAGCTACTCCCCGTATCCCTCAATCCCCCAGCTACCCAATTTCTCCCCGTATCCCTCAGTCCCCCACCTACCCACCTTCTCCCCGTCTCCTTCAATCCCCCACCTACCCACCTTGTTCCCATATCCTTAAATCCCCTACCTTCTCCCCCGTATCCCTCAATCCCCACCGTCTCCCCGTATCCCTCAATCCCCCACCGTCTCCCCGTATCCCTCAATCCCCCACCGTCTCCCCGTATCCCTCAATCCCCCACCGTCTCCCCGTATCCCTCAATCCCCACCGTCTCCCCGTATCCCTCAATCCCCACCGTCTCCCCGTATCCCTCAATCCCCACCGTCTCCCCGTATCCCTCAATCCCCATCTTAACCCCGTATCCCTCAATCCCCACCGTCTACCCGTATCCCTCAATCCCCCCCGTATCCCTCAATCCCCCACCTCCTCCCCGTATCCCTCAATCCCCACCTCCTCCACGTATCCCTCAATCCCCCACCGTCTCCCCGTATCCCTCAATCCCCACCGTCTCCCCGTATCCCTCAATCCCCATCTTAACCCCGTATCTGTCAATCCCCACCGTCTCCCCGTATCCCTCAATCCCCACCTCCTCCCCGTATCCCTCAATCCCCACCGTCTCCCCGTATCCCTCAAACCCCACCGTCTCCCCGTGTCCCTCAATCCCCACCTCCTCCCCGTATCCCTCAATCCCCCACCGTCTCCCCGTATCCCTCAATCCCCCACCGTCTCCCCGTATCCCTCAATCCCCACCGTCTCCCCGTATCCCTCAATCCCCACCGTCTCCCCGTATCCCTCAATCCCCACCGTCTCCCCGTATCACTCAATCCCCACCGTCTCCCCGTATCCCTCAATCCCCCACCGTCTCCCTGTATCCCTCAATCCCCCACCGTCTCCCCGTATCCCTCAATCCCCACCGTCTCCCCGTATCCCTCAATCCCCCACCGTCTCCCTGTATTACTCAATCCCCACCGTCTCCCCGTATCACTCAATCCCCACCGTCTCCCCGTATCCCTCAATCCCCCACCGTCTCCCCGTATCCCTCAATCCCCCACCGTCTCCCCGTACCTCTCAATCCCCCACCGTCTCCCTGTATCCCTCAATCCTAATCTGCACACCTTCTCCCCGTATCCTTCAATCCCCACCGTCTCCCCGTATCCCTCAATCCCCACCGTCTCCCCGTATCCCTCAATACCCCACCTGCCCACCTTCTCCCCGTATCCCTCAATCCCCACCTACCCACCTTCTCCCCGTATCCTTCAATCCCCCACCTACCCACCGTCTCCCCGTATCACTCAATCCCCACCGTCTCCCCGTATCCCTCAATCCCCCACCGTCTCCCTGTATCCCTCAATCCCCCACCGTCTCCCCGTATCCCTCAATCCCCACCGTCTCCCCGTATCCCTCAATCCCCCACCGTCTCCCTGTATTACTCAATCCCCACCGTCTCCCCGTATCACTCAATCCCCACCGTCTCCCCTTATCCCTCAATCCCCCACCGTCTCCCCGTATCCCTCAATCCCCCACCGTCTCCCCGTATCCCTCAATCCCCCACCGTCTCCCCGTACCTCTCAATCCCCCACCGTCTCCCTGTATCCCTCAATCCTAATCTACACACCTTCTGCCCGTATCCTTCAATCCCCACCGTCTCCCCGTATCCCTCAATACCCCACCTGCCCACCTTCTCCCCGTATCCCTCAATCCCCACCTACCCACCTTCTCCCCGTATCCTTCAATCCCCCACCTACCCACCTTCTCCCCGTATCCCTCAATCCCCCACCTACCCACCTTCTCCACGTATCCCTCAATCCCCACCTACCCACCTTCTCCCCGTATCCCTCAATCCCCACCTACCCACCTTCTCCCCGTATCCCTCAATCGTCCACCTACCCACCTTCTCCCCGTATCCCTCAATCCCCCACCTACCCACCTTCTCCCCGTATCCCTCAATCCCCCACCTACCCACCTTCTCCCCGTATCCCTCAATCGTCCACCTACCCACCTTCTCCCCGTATCCCTCAATCCCCACCTACCCACCTTCTCCCCGTATCCCTCAATACCCCACCTGCCCACCTTCTCCCCGTATCCCTCAATCCCCACCTACCCACCTTCTCCCTGTATCCCTCAATCCCCCACCTACCCACCTCCCCGTATCCCTCAGTCCCCCACCTACCCACCTTCTCCCCGTATCCCTCAATCCCCCACCTACCCACCTTCTCCCCGTATCCCTCAATCCGCCACCTACCCACCTTCGCCCCGTATCCATCAATCCCCCACCTACCCACCTTCTCCCCGTATCCCTCAATCCCCACCTACCCACCTTCGCCCCGTATCCATCAATCCCCCACCTACCCACCTTCTCCCCGTATCCCTCAATCTCCACCAACCCAGCTACTCCCCGTATCCCTCAATCCCCCAGCTACCCAATTTCTCCCCGTATCCCTCAGTCCCCCACCTACCCACCTTCTCCCCGTCTCCTTCAATCCCCCACCTACCCACCTTGTTCCCATATCCTTAAATCCCCTACCTTCTCCCCCGTATCCCTCAATCCCCACCGTCTCCCCGTATCCCTCAATCCCCCACCGTCTCCCCGTATCCCTCAATCCCCCACCGTCTCCCCGTATCCCTCAATCCCCCACCGTCTCCCCGTATCCCTCAATCCCCACCGTCTCCCCGTATCCCTCAATCCCCACCGTCTCCCCGTATCCCTCAATCCCCACCGTCTCCCCGTATCCCTCAATCCCCATCTTAACCCCGTATCCCTCAATCCCCACCGTCTACCCGTATCCCTCAATCCCCCCCGTATCCCTCAATCCCCCACCTCCTCCCCGTATCCCTCAATCCCCACCTCCTCCACGTATCCCTCAATCCCCCACCGTCTCCCCGTATCCCTCAATCCCCACCGTCTCCCCGTATCCCTCAATCCCCATCTTAACCCCGTATCTGTCAATCCCCACCGTCTCCCCGTATCCCTCAATCCCCACCTCCTCCCCGTATCCCTCAATCCCCACCGTCTCCCCGTATCCCTCAAACCCCACCGTCTCCCCGTGTCCCTCAATCTCCACCTCCTCCCCGTATCCCTCAATCCCCCACCGTCTCCCCGTATCCCTCAATCCCCCACCGTCTCCCCGTATCCCTCAATCCCCACCGTCTCCCCGTATCCCTCAATCCCCACCGTCTCCCCGTATCCCTCAATCCCCACCGTCTCCCCGTATCACTCAATCCCCACCGTCTCCCCGTATCCCTCAATCCCCCACCGTCTCCCTGTATCCCTCAATCCCCCACCGTCTCCCCGTATCCCTCAATCCCCACCGTCTCCCCGTATCCCTCAATCCCCCACCGTCTCCCTGTATTACTCAATCCCCACCGTCTCCCCGTATCACTCAATCCCCACCGTCTCCCCGTATCCCTCAATCCCCCACCGTCTCCCCGTATCCCTCAATCCCCCACCGTCTCCCCGTATCCCTCAATCCCCACCTCCTCCCCGTATCCCTCAATCCCCACCGTCTCCCCGTATCCCTCAATCCCCACCGTCTCCCCGTATCCCTCAATCCCCCACCGTCTCCCCGTATCCCTCAATCCCCCACCGTCTCCCCGTACCTCTCAATCCCCCACCGTCTCCCTGTATCCCTCAATCCTAATCTGCACACCTTCTCCCCGTATCCTTCAATCCCCACCGTCTCCCCGTATCCCTCAATCCCCACCGTCTCCCCGTATCCCTCAATCCCCACCGTCTCCCCGTATCCCTCAATCCCCAACGTCTCCCCGTATCCCTCAATCCCCACCGTCTCCCCGTATCCCTCAATCCCCACCGTCTCCCCGTATCCCTCAATACCCCACCTGCCCACCTTCTCCCCGTATCCCTCAATCCCCACCTACCCACCTTCTCCCCGTATCCTTCAATCCCCCACCTACCCACCTTCTCCCCGTATCCCTCAATCCCCCACCTACCCACCTTCTCCACGTATCCCTCAATCCCCACCTACCCACCTTCTCCCCGTATCCCTCAATCCCCACCTACCCACCTTCTCCCCGTATCCCTCAATCGTCCACCTACCCACCTTCTCCCCGTATCCCTCAATCCCCCACCTACCCACCTTCTCCCCGTATCCCTCAATCCCCCACCTACCCACCTTCTCCCCGTATCCCTCAATCGTCCACCTACCCACCTTCTCCCCGTATCCCTCAATCCCCACCTACCCACCTTCTCCCCGTATCCCTCAATACCCCACCTGCCCACCTTCTCCCCGTATCCCTCAATCCCCACCTACCCACCTTCTCCCTGTATCCCTCAATCCCCCACCTACCCACCTCCCCGTATCCCTCAGTCCCCCACCTACCCACCTTCTCCCCGTATCCCTCAATCCCCCACCTACCCACCTTCTCCCCGTATCCCTCAATCCGCCACCTACCCACCTTCGCCCCGTATCCATCAATCCCCCTCCTACCCACCTTCTCCCCGTATCCCTCAATCTCCACCAACCCAGCTACTCCCCGTATCCCTCAATCCCCCAGCTACCCAATTTCTCCCCGTATCCCTCAGTCCCCCACCTACCCACCTTCTCCCCGTCTCCTTCAATCCCCCACCTACCCACCTTGTTCCCATATCCTTAAATCCCCTACCTTCTCCCCCGTATCCCTCAATCCCCACCGTCTCCCCGTATCCCTCAATCCCCCACCGTCTCCCCGTATCCCTCAATCCCCCACCGTCTCCCCGTATCCCTCAATCCCCCACCGTCTCCCCGTATCCCTCAATCCCCACCGTCTCCCCGTATCCCTCAATCCCCACCGTCTCCCCGTATCCCTCAATCCCCACCGTCTCCCCGTATCCCTCAATCCCCATCTTAACCCCGTATCCCTCAATCCCCACCGTCTACCCGTATCCCTCAATCCCCCCCGTATCCCTCAATCCCCCACCTCCTCCCCGTATCCCTCAATCCCCACCTCCTCCACGTATCCCTCAATCCCCCACCGTCTCCCCGTATCCCTCAATCCCCACCGTCTCCCCGTATCCCTCAATCCCCATCTTAACCCCGTATCTGTCAATCCCCACCGTCTCCCCGTATCCCTCAATCCCCACCTCCTCCCCGTATCCCTCAATCCCCACCGTCTCCCCGTATCCCTCAAACCCCACCGTCTCCCCGTGTCCCTCAATCCCCACCTCCTCCCCGTATCCCTCAATCCCCCACCGTCTCCCCGTATCCCTCAATCCCCCACCGTCTCCCCGTATCCCTCAATCCCCACCGTCTCCCCGTATCCCTCAATCCCCACCGTCTCCCCGTATCCCTCAATCCCCACCGTCTCCCCGTATCACTCAATCCCCACCGTCTCCCCGTATCCCTCAATCCCCCACCGTCTCCCTGTATCCCTCAATCCCCCACCGTCTCCCCGTATCCCTCAATCCCCACCGTCTCCCCGTATCCCTCAATCCCCCACCGTCTCCCTGTATTACTCAATCCCCACCGTCTCCCCGTATCACTCAATCCCCACCGTCTCCCCGTATCCCTCAATCCCCCACCGTCTCCCCGTATCCCTCAATCCCCCACCGTCTCCCCGTATCCCTCAATCCCCACCTCCTCCCCGTATCCCTCAATCCCCACCGTCTCCCCGTATCCCTCAATCCCCACCGTCTCCCCGTATCCCTCAATCCCCCACCGTCTCCCCGTATCCCTCAATCCCCCACCGTCTCCCCGTACCTCTCAATCCCCCACCGTCTCCCTGTATCCCTCAATCCTAATCTGCACACCTTCTCCCCGTATCCTTCAATCCCCACCGTCTCCCCGTATCCCTCAATCCCCACCGTCTCCCCGTATCCCTCAATACCCCACCTGCCCACCTTCTCCCCGTATCCCTCAATCCCCACCTACCCACCTTCTCCCCGTATCCTTCAATCCCCCACCTACCCACCTTCTCCCCGTATCCCTCAATCCCCCACCTACCCACCTTCTCCCCGTATCCCTCAATCCCCCACCTACCCACCTTCTCCCCGTATCCCTCAATCGTCCACCTACCCACCTTCTCCCCGTATCCCTCAATCCCCCACCTACCCACCTTCTCCCCGTATCCCTCAATCCCCCACCTACCCACCTTCTCCCCGTATCCCTCAATCGTCCACCTACCCACCTTCTCCCCGTATCCCTCAATCCCCACCTACCCACCTTCTCCCCGAATCCCTCAATACCCCACCTGCCCACCTTCTCCCCGTATCCCTCAATCCCCACCTACCCACCTTCTCCCTGTATCCCTCAATCCCCCACCTACCCACCTCCCCGTATCCCTCAGTCCCCCACCTACCCACCTTCTCCCCGTATCCCTCAATCCCCCACCTACCCACCTTCTCCCCGTATCCCTCAATCCGCCACCTACCCACCTTCGCCCCGTATCCATCAATCCCCCTCCTACCCACCTTCTCCCCGTATCCCTCAATCCCCACCAACCCAGCTACTCCCCGTATCCCTCAATCCCCCACCTACCCAATTTCTCCCCGTATCCCTCAGTCCCCCACCTACCCACCTTCTCCCCGTCTCCTTCAATCCCCCACCTACCCACCTTGTTCCCATATCCTTCAATCCCCTACCTTCTCCCCCGTATCCCTCAATCCCCACCGTCTCCCCGTATCCCTCAATCCCCCACCGTCTCCCCGTATCCCTCAATCCCCCACCGTCTCCCCGTATCCCTCAATCCCCACCGTCTCCCCGTATCCCTCAATCCCCACCGTCTCCCCGTATCCCTCAATCCCCACCGTCTCCCCGTCTCCCTCAATCCCCCACCGTCTCCCCGTATCCCTCAATCCCCCACCGTCTCCCCGTATCCCTCAATCCCCACCGTCTCCCCATATCCCTCAATCCCCACCGTCTCCCCGTATCCCTCAATCCCCATCTTAACCCCGTATCCCTCAATCCCCACCGTCTCCCCGTATCCCTCAATCCCCATCTTAACCCCATATCCCTCAATCCCCACAGTCTACCCGTATCCCTCAATCCCCCCCGTATCCCTCAATCCCCCACCTCCTCCCCGTATCCCTCAATCCCCACCTCCTCCACGTATCCCTCAATCCCCCACCGTCTCCCCGTATCCCTCAATCCCCACCGTCTCCCCGTATCCCTCAATCCCCACCTCCTCCCCGTATCCCTCAATCCCCACCGTCTCCCCGTATCCCTCAAACCCCACCGTCTCCCCGTGTCCCTCAATCCCCACCTCCTCCCCGTATCCCTCAATCCCCCACCGTCTCCCCGTATCCCTCAATCCGCACCGTCTCCCCGTATCCCTCAATCCCCCACCGTCTCCCCGTATCCCTCAATCCCCACCGTCTACCCGTATCCCTCAATCCCCACCGTCTTCCTGTATCACTCAATCCCCACCGTCTCCCCGTATCCCTCAATCCCCCACCGTCTCCCCGTATCACTCAATCCCCCACCGTCTCCCCGTATCCCTCAATCCCCACCGTCTCCCCGTATCCCTCAATCCCCCACCGTCTCCCCGTATCCCTCAATCCCCCACCGTCTCCCCGTATCCCTCAATCCCCCACCGTCTCCCCGTACCTCTCAATCCCCCACCGTCTCCCTGTATCCCTCAATCCTAATCTACACACCTTCTCCCCGTATCCTTCAATCCCCACCGTCTCCCCGTATCCCTCAATCCCCACCGTCTCCCCGTATCCCTCAATACCCAACCTGCCCACCTTCTCCCCGTATCCCTCAATCCCCACCTACCCACCTTCTCCCCGTATCCTTCAATCCCCCACCTACCCACCTTCTCCCCGTATCCCTCAATCCCCCACCTACCCACCTTCTCCCCGTATCCCTCAATCCCCCACCTACCCACCTTCTCCCCGTATCCCTCAATCGTCCACCTACCCACCTTCTCCCCGTATCCCTCAATCCCCCACCTACCCACCTTCTCCCCGTATCCCTCAATCCCCCACCTACCCACCTTCTCCCCGTATCCCTCAATCGTCCACCTACCCACCTTCTCCCCGTATCCCTCAATCCCCACCTACCCACCTTCTCCCCGTATCCCTCAATCCCCCACCTACCCACCTTCTCCCCGTATCCCTCAATCCCCCACCTACCCACCTTCTCCCCGTATCCCTCAATCCCCCACCTACCCACCTTCTCCCCGTATCCCTCAATCCCCCACCTACCCACCTTCTCCCCGTATCCCTCAATCCCCCACCTACCCACCTCCCCGTATCCCTCAGTCCCCCACCTACCCACCTTCTCCCCGTATCCCTCAATGCCCCACCTACCCACCTTCTCCCCGTATCCCTCAATCAGCCACCTACCCACCTTCGCCCCGTATCCATCAATCCCCCTCCTACCCACCTTCTCCCCGTATCCCTCAATTCTCCACCTACCCACCTTCTCCCCGTATCCCTCAGTCCCCCACCTACCCAATTTCTCCCCGTATCCCTCAGTCCCCCACCTACCCACCTTCTCCCCGTCTCCTTCAATCCCCCACCTACCCACCTTGTTCCCATATCCTTCAATCCCCTACCTTCTCCCCCGTATCCCTCAATCCCCACCTACTCCCCGTATCCCTCAATCTCCCACCTACCCACCGTCTCCCTGTATCTCTCAATCTCCCACCGACCCACCTTGTCCCCGTATCCCTCAATCCCCCACCTACCCACCTACTCCCCGTATCCCTCAGTCCCC